>NC_073377.1:240000-518064 GCF_028641065.1 Leucoraja erinaceus
TAATCCAGCAGGCATCTTGGTAAACCTCTTCTGCATTCTTTCCCATGCCACCCTACCACAACTAGAGAGCAGTCCTGCACTACTATCTGTGTTGGAAACCCTTGAACTATCTTTGATCGGTCTTTACTAGCTTTATCTTGCACTTAACATTATTCATGTAATTCCCTGCTTATATGTACTCTGTGGATGGCTCGATTGTAACCATGTATAGTCTTTCTGCTGACTGGATAGCACGCAACAAAAGCATTTCACTGTACCTCAGTACATGTAACAATAAACTAAACTCAAACTCCACATGCTTCCCGTAATGGTGACAAGCTGTTGATTTAGTTTTTCCTAATTCATAGAAACATAGAAACATAGATAATAGGTGCAGGAGTAGCTCATTCGGTCCTTCGAGCCAGCACCATCATTCAACATAATCATAGCTGATCATCCAAAATCAGTACCCCGTTCCTGCATTTTCCCCATATCCCTTGACAGATCAACGGTGGATGCGATCTCGCTGGCCCTCCACTCTGCTCTGGACCAACAAAAACTCATATGTCAGGCTGTTATTCATTCATTACAGCTCAGCATTTAACATAATCATCCCCTCCAAGCTGGTTACCAAACTCGCAGAACTGGGTCTCTGCGCATCCCTCGGTAATTGGATCCTCGACTTCCTCAATCACAGACCACAGTCTGTTCATATTGGTGGAAATGTATCAGCCTCAATAACAATCAGCTTGGGAGCACCTCAAGGCTGCGTGCTCAGCCCCCTGCTGTACTCACTCTATACTCATGACTGTGTAGCCGGTCACAGTGCGAACTCCATCATCAAGTTCACTGATGACACCACTGTCATCACTGGACGTATCACTGATGGGGATGAGTCAGAGTATAGAAGAGAGGTTGAACGACTGTCCATATGGTGCCAGCACAATAACCTGGCCCTCAACACCAGCAAAACCAAGGAACTGATTGTGGACTTTGGAAGGAGTAGGATGGGGACCCACAGTCCCTTTATATCAACGGGTCAATGGTTGAAAGGGTCAAGAGCTTCAAATTCCTGGGCATGCACATCTCTGAAGATCTTTCTTGGTCCGAGAACACTGATGTTATTATTAAGAAAGCACATCAGCGCCTCTACTTCCTGAGAAGATTACGGAGAGTCGAGGAAGACTCTCTCTAACTTCTACAGGTGCACAGTAGAGAGCATGCTGACCGTTGCATCATGGCTTGGTTCGGCAACTTGAGCGCCCTGGAGAGGAAAAGACTACAAAAAGTAGTAAACACTGCCCAGTCCATCATCGGCTCTGACCTCCCTTCCATCGAGGGGATCTATCGCAGTCGCTGCCTCAAAAAGGCTGGCAGTATCATCAAAGACCCACACCATCCTGGCCACACACTCATCTCCCTGCTACCTTCAGATATAAGGTACAGGAGCCTGAAGACTGCAACGACCAGGTTCAGGAATAGCTACTTCCCCACAGCCATCAGGTTATTAAACTTGGCTCAGACAAAACTCTGAACATTAATAACCCATTATCTGTTATTTGCACTTTATCAGTTTACTCATTCATGTGTGTATATATTTATACAACGGTATATGGACACACTGATCTGTTCTGTAGTCATGCCTACTATGTTCTGCTGTGCTGAAGCAAAGCAAGTATTTTATTGTCTTATCAGGGACACATGATAATAAACTCTCTTGAATCTTGAATCTTGATTCCATTAGTCCCAAGAGCTAAAACTAGCTCTCTCTTGAAAACATCCAGTGAATTGGCATCCACTGCCTTCTGTGGCAGAGAATTCCACAGATTCACAACTCTACCGCTTATTCTTAAACTGTGGCCCATGGTTCTGGACTCCCCCAACATGAGGAAAATTTTTCCTGCATCCAGCCTGTCCAATCCCTTAAGAATTATATATGTTTCTATAAGATCCTATCTCATCCTTCTAAATTCCAGTGAATACAAGTCCAGTCGATTTGATCCTGACTGCGGGTGCTGTCTGTACGGAGTTTGTACATTCTCCCTGTGACCATTGTGCTTTTTCCCCGGGAGGCTCCGGTTTCTTCCCACACTCCAATGATGTGCAGGTTTGTAGGTTAATTGGCTTGATATAGTTGAAAATTGTCCCTAGAGTGTGTAGGATAGTGTTATTGTGTAGGGGTCGCTGGTCAGTGCGGATGCAGTATATCCATAAACTATAGTAAACCAAAGTAAAAGCACCCTTGCCAGTTATGTGGTCCCCTACGATCCAAGTAACCTTTGTGGGAAATTGCTGTGTGTTTTGTAGATAGTTTTGCAGTGTGCGAGTGGTGGAGGGAGTCAATGATTCAATTTCAATGAACGCTAACTTTCTTAAACTCAACGATGACAAAACAGAAATGTTATTACATGGATCGAAACCCAAGAGAGAGTTGTCACTCGGTAAACAAGGAAAATCGACTGCCTGTGTCAAACAAGTCACAAGCCTGGGGGTGAAAAATGACAATGATCTTAATTTTAAATCTCACATGAATAAGGTAACAAAGTGTGCTTTCTATCACCTCAGAAATATTGCTAAAGTTCGGCCTTTCTTAACTCAACATGATTCTAAAAAACTCACACATGCTTTCATATCAAGGGATTACTGTAATGCCTTCAAAATCCACCAACAAGTCACAGCTCATTCAAAATGCTGCAGCCCGGCTTTTAACAAATACCCAAAAAATGGAACATATCACCCCAGCATTATACTCCCTGTGAGATCCAGGATAGACTATAAAGTCCTCCTTGTCTATAAAGCCCTAAATGGCTTAGGAGCAGCATCTTTTACAGCCTCCCTCCTTCCCTATGCCTCTACTCGAGCGCTCAGGTCTTCTGATGCCGGCCTGTTAGCCTCTCAATGCTGCAGCAATAAGAAGATTGGTGAAGCAGTCTTTTTCAATGACCGCCCGCCAACCTGTGGAACACCCGGCCCAGGGCAATGAGAGACGCCCACTCAGTTGACATTTTTAAATGGCAGCTAAAACTTTTCTTTTTAATCAAGCTTTTAACTGACTTTACTTCCTTTGTTCCTTTACAATCTCTATTTTAGATTTTATATTTGTATATAAATCTGTGCTTTTTATGCTATTAACTGCCTATGTCCTTACTGTTTTAAATTGGGTTTTTTTTAGACCTGTGTATTTTGTGGAATGCACTTTTGGTTACATTCCATTGTGTGATAAGTGCGATATAAATGATAATAATAATAATAATAATAATAATAATAATAATAATAATAATAATAATAATAATAATAATATTACCAGAAATGTAGCGACACTTTTTTACCAGGTTGAATGCAAAACAAAGCATTTTGCAGAACCTAGGTACACATGACAATAAAGTGTCATTCATAATAATAATAATAATAATAATAATAATAATAATAATAATAATAATAATAATAATAATAATAATAATTATTATTATTATTATTATTATTATTATTATTATTATTATTATGAATGACACTTTATTGTCATGTGTACCTAGGTTCTGCAAAATGCTTTGTTTTGCATTTAACCTGGTAAAATCACGTAGCGGGCCTCAGCTGTACAGTACACAAGTGTCGCTACATTTCTGGTGCCGACGCAGTTACAAAAGTTCACAGAACAGGTGGAGACGTTTATGGTGAGAGATTGCAACCCAGCCAAGCCAGGTGCTTGTTAGTGTTATGATTTTAAATCGTTGTCGGAGGAGTGATCTTATGGTGGTGTACAACATCATGAGTCAAGTCAAGTCAAGAGAGTTTATTGTCATGTGTCCCAGATAGGACAATGAAATCCTTGCTTTGCTTCAGCACAACAGAATATAGAAGGCATGAATACAGAACAGATCAGTGAGTCCATATACCATTATATAAATATATACACACATCAATAAATAAGCAGATAAAGTGCAAATAAACAGATAATGGGCTATTAATGTTCAGAGTTTTGTTTCAGTTGAGTTTAATAGCCTGATGGCTGTGGGGAAGTAGCTATTTCTGAACCTGGACGTTGCAGTCTTCAGGCTCCTGTACCTTCTATCTGAAGGTAGCAGGGAGATGAGTGTGTGGCCAGGACAGTGTGGGTCCTTGATGATGCTGCCAGCCTTTTTGAGGCAGCGACTGTGATAGATCCCCTCGATGGTAGGGAAGTCAGAGCCGATGATGGACTAGGCAGTGTTTACTACTTTTTGTAGTGTTTTGCGAGCAATGAGAGCAATAGATGGGGTAGACGCACAGAGCAGAGAGAATAATGGAATTGAGAACTAGAGGACATAGATTTAAGGTGAAGGTGGAAAGATTTAATAATTAATTTTTTGACACAAAGGGTGGTGGGTATATGGAACGAGCTGCCAGAGGAGGTAGTTGAGGCAGGTAGCATCGCAACATTTCAGAAATATTTGGTAAATATAAATATAAAGTAGATAGTGTGACCTCTGCTCAGCAGAATGGGTTGCTTAGTCACTGATGCAGAACGTATCCAGCCAGGCGGTGAATAATCCATTTCACTCCTGATCAATCCTGCAACTGAAAGGTCAAAGGGGTCAAAGGATAAGTCGTACTCTGCAGATCACCAGCCTTCGCTGCAGCCGGGTAGATAACAGCGTTGGTCTGGTTCAACATCTTGTCACTGGTGATCAATGGGATATTTACACTGAGGGAATTGGCAATGATATTTAGCATTAATGGAACGTGGTGTTTTTTTCTTCCTGATACAGTAATTACTGGACAATAACTGTTTTGATTTTTTTTTGAATTTTTTGATTTCCCTCCAAGGGTTTCGAACCGAAATGTCACCCATTCCTTCGCTCCCGAGATGCTGCCTGTCCCGCCTACTTTACTCCAGCTTTTTGTGTCTAACCAGCATCTGCAGTTCCTTCTCACACATTCCATCTCTGGGCATCTTTCCCCGGGACCAGCACATTTATGCGATTACTCACAAAACTCACTAATGCCTCAATTTCCAAAGACGTTCGATGAGGTTCGGCATGTTGCCGAATACTCTAGCGAACTTCTGCATGTGTACAAGTCAAGTCAAGTCAAGTCAAGTTTATTTGTTACATGCACATACGAGATGTGCAGTGAAATGAAAGTGGCAATGCTCACGGACTTTTGTGCAAAAGACAAACAACAAAACAACCAAACAAATTATAAACCTCCTGTTGTATAGTTCCTGCAGGGGGGTGAGTGAAGTTCCCATAGTGCGTTCGGCCGAACGCACTACTCTCTGCAGAGCCTTCTTGTCCTTGGCAGAGCAATTCCCAAACCAGATGGTAATGTTCCCGGACAAGATGCTTTCCACCGCCGCTGTGTAGAAGCACTGGAGGATCCTCGGAGACACTGAATTTCCTCAATTGCCTGAGGTGGTAAAGACGCTGCCTTGCCTTACTCACGAGTGCTGAGGCGTGTGATGCCCATGTCATATCCTCAGAGATGTGGACTCCCAGATATTTAAAACAGTTCACCCTATCCACAGGATCCCCATTTATAGGGATAGGTACAGTATAGGGTGCCACGGTGGTGCAGCAGTAGAGTTGCTGCCTTACAGCGCAAGAGACCCAGGTTCCATCCTGACTACAGGTGCTGCCTCTACGGAGTTTGTACGTTCTACCTGTGACCTGCGTGGGTTTCCTACGGGATCGACGGTTTCGTCCCACACCCCAAAGACGTACAGGTTTGTAGGTGGATCGGCTTCTGCAAATTGTAAATTGACCCTAGTGTGTAGGATGTTGCTAATGATAGTGTACGGGATGATCGCTGGTCGGCATGGGCTGAAGGGCCTGTTCCCACTCTGCATGTCCAAAGTAAAAATCTAAAGCATACTGACTAGTTTGGTAATTCCAACACCTAAGGGGCTGAAGAAAGTGGTGGACATTGCCCGATCCATCATGGGTATTGATCTCCATACCATGTAGGGATCTACAGTAAGCTCTGACTCAAGAAGGTGGATAACATCACCGAAGACCCACACCTCCCTATCCAGGCTCCCATCTCACTGCTACCATCGGGAAGGATGGTGAAGCACATTGAGAACCCTTGCCCTCCAGGCTCAACAACCGTTTCTTCCCATCAACGATCAATCTCTTGAACCACACTGCACAACCCTACCAACTTAAGCAATTTGCAATTTGGCAGGAGAATGGAGTTGATAGGGAAAGATAGATCAGCCATAATATGGCGATACTGACATATGATGAAAGAATGGGGTGGGCTGGGCTTATATTTGCTGGAATTTAGAGGGATGGGAGGCGATCTTATAGAAACATAAAATTCTTCAAGGACAGGCCAGGCTCGATGCAGGACACATGTTCCCCATGTTGGTGGAGTACAGAACCTGGGGTCACAATTTAAGAATAAGGGGTAGAGTTGTGAATCTGTGGAATTCTCTGCCAATTCACTGGATGTTTTCAAGAGAGAGTTAGATTGAGCTCTTATGGCTAACGGAATTGAGGGATATGGGGAGAAAGCAGGAATGGGGGTACTGATTTTGAATGATCAGCTATGACCATATTGAATGGCGGTGCTGGCTCAAAAGGCTGAATGGCCTACTCCTGCACCTATTTTCTATTTTTCTATGTTTCTAATTGAGTGGCGGAGTAGACTAGATGGGCCGAATGGCCTAATTCTGCTCCTAGAACATATAAACACTCTGCAGCTGAAATCCTCTATTCTGGAGTAACTCAGTGGTACAGGCAGTTTCTCTAGAGAAATGGAATAGGTGACATTTCGAGTTGAGATCCTTTAGTTTAGTTTAGTTTAGTTTGGAGATAGTGCGGAAACGGACCCTTTAGCCCACTGAGTCTGCACCAACCTGAGATCCCCGCACACTAACACTATCCTACACACACTGGGGACAGTTTACATTTATACCAAGCTATAAACCTGTACTTTGGAGTGTGGGAGGAAACCAAAGATCTCAGAGAAAACCCACGCAGGTCACAAGGAGAATGTAAAAATTCCGTACAGACAGCACCTGTAGTTAGGATCTGGAGACTTTGCGCCCCACCCAAGGTTTCCGTGCGGTTCCCGGAGGTTGCAGGTGGTTTCCGAAGGTTGCAGGTAAGTGGAAGCAGGTAGGGAGACGGACAAAAACCTCCGGGAACCGCTCGGAAACCTTGGGTGGGGCGCAAAGTCTCCAGAGGATTCCGTTCAGGTTTCCTAAGTGGGACAAGGGCAGCAACTCCACCATTGCACCACCATGCCACCCAATTTTATCCCCATGGACTCTTGATGTGAGCATTTTGGTAAACCTCCTCTACACCCGTATGGAATACTTTACCTTCTATCTTAATAGACTTCTAATAGGAATCTGAGGGGTAACTTTTTCACACAGAGGGTGGTGGGTGTATGGAACGAGCTGCCAGAGGAGGTGGTTGAGGCAGGGCGATCCCAATATATAAGAAGCAGTTAGACAGGTACATGGATTGGAGGGATATGGACCAAACGCAGGCAGATGGGACTGGTGGTGGTGGGACATGTGGTGCTGGCTCCAACATAATTTCAATGTTGGCCGGTGTGAGCAAGTTGGCCCAAAGGGCCTGTTTCCACGCATTATCACTCCAAAACACTATGACTCTTAAGCTTAAGCTTTGTTCAACGCATCCACAGTGCTGGAAGCATTGACCTGAAAATCTTTGACCTCTCATTATCCGTTGGATAACGAGTACAAAACAAAAAGCCAGCTCTCTCAAAAGTCAAACTATACGACTGGAAAAACACAGGAGAATAATAATTTGTTGCTAGAAGTTCATCCAGAACATTTTATACCTGGAGGAAATGTTATGATTTTAAAAAAACATAGTTCACATAGAAAATAGGAGCAGGAGTAGGCCAATCGGCGCTTTGATACAGCACCCCTGTACTTGGTTCTTGGTTCTTTGTCCTCCAAAAATATTCCAAATGGAATTTAAACTTCAATATGATCGTGGCTGATCATCCTAAATCAACACCCCGTTCCTGCTTTCTCCCCATATCCCTTTATTCTGTTAGCCCTAAGAGCTAAATCTAAACTCTCTCCTGAAAACATCCACTGCCTTCAGTGGCAGATAATTCCACAGATTCACAACTCAAATGCCTTTCTTCCTTGGTTTTTTTCTCTGACTGGTGACTCAGATTAATCTGCATAAAAAACAGTCTGTACACAGCTTTGCATTCTTCCCGATGGTTTCCTCTGTTGTTCAAGTGTATTATGCAAAGTGTCAGCTGTCACCTAATGGCAAAAACCAAATCTGCTCGACTCGGCATTTAAACAGACCTCCGTCCTCCGGAAATTATGATTCACTGCCCTTCACAAGATGAAAGTAAAAGTTTCAATGGAAGTGGCGCAGCGGCAAAGTCATAGAAACATAGAAAATAGGTGCAGGAGTAGGCCATTCGGCCCTTTGAGCCTGCACCGCCATACAATATGATCATGGCTGATCATCCAACTCAGTATCCTGTACCTGCCTTCTCTCCATACCCCCTGATCCCTTTAGCCACAAGGGCCACATCTAACTCCCTCTTAAATATAGCCAATGAACTGGCCTCAACTACCTTCTGTGGCAGAGAATTCCAGAGATTCACCACTCTCTGTGTGAAAAATGTTTTGCTCATCTCGGTCCTAAAAGATTTCCCCCTTATCCTTAAACTGTGACCCCTTGTTCTGGACTTCCCCAACATCGGGAACAATCTTCCTGCATCTAGCCTGTCCATACCCTTAAGAATTTTGTAAGTTTCTATAAGATCCCCCCTCAATCTTCTAAATTCTAGCGAGTACAAGCCGAGTCTATCCAGTCTTTCTTCATTTGAAAGTCCTGCCATCCCAGGAATCAGTCTGGTGAACCTTCTCTGTACTCCCTCTATGGCAAGAATTTCCTTCCTCAGATTAGGTCGCTGCCTTGCAGTCATCGTCATTAAATACGGGCGGGGTGCTGGAAGACTGGAGGGTGGCAAATGTTGTGCGTCTATTCAAGAAGGGCTGCAGGGAAAAATGCTGGGAAGTGCAGGGCGGCACGGTGGCGCAGCGGTAGAGTTGCTGCCTTAAAGTGCTCGCAGCGCCGGATATCCAGGTTCGATCCCGACTATACAACCACCATTAAACCATTGAACCACAATGCCACTAATATTGCGCCAGTTACAGGCCTCCTACACTCACATCAAAGCCAATAATGTACACCACAAACAGTACCATTCCTTATGGTACACCAGTGAGATGCACGGGTGTGCAGAGGTAGAGCTACTGCTTTACAGCACCAGAAACCCGGGTTCGATCTTGACTACGGGTGCTTTCTGTGTGGAGTTTGTAAGTTCTCCCCGTTACTATAATGTTGCCTGGGTTTCAGCAACTAAGTTACAGAGAAAGGTTGAACAAACCATATAACAATTACAGCACGGAAACAGGCC
The DNA here is from genome assembly GCF_028641065.1 of Leucoraja erinaceus. NCBI lineage: Eukaryota > Metazoa > Chordata > Chondrichthyes > Rajiformes > Rajidae > Leucoraja > Leucoraja erinaceus. Next base: position 249,388 of record NC_073377.1, read on the forward strand.
ATCTCGGCCCTACAAGTCCGTGCCGAACAAATTTTTTTTTCCCCTTAGTCCCACCTGCACTCATACCATAACCCTCCATTCCCTTCTCATCCATATGTTAATCCAATTTATTTTTAAATGATACCAATGAACCTGCCTCCACCACTTCCACTGGAAGTTCATTCCACACCGCTACCACTCTCTGAGTAAAGAAGTTCCCCCTCATATTACCCATAAACGTCTGTCCCTTAATTCTGAAGTCATTCAGATTCAGATTCAGATTCAATTTTAATTGTCATTGTCAGTGTACAGTACAGAGACAATGAAATGCATTTAGCATCTCCCTTGAAGAGCGACGTAGCAAACGATTTGAATAAAAAAAATAATAAGTGTCCGGGGGGGGTGGTGATTGGCAGGCACCGAGGTACGTTGTTGAGTCATGTCCTCTTTAGGTCTTTATTCTTTGGTGCGCAAAAGGTTAAGGGGTGACTTGATAGAGGTCTTTAAAATGATGAGAGGGATAGACAGAGTTGACGTGGATAAGCTTTCTCCACTGAGAGTAGGGAAAATTCAAACAAGAGGACAGAATTTGAGAATTAAGGGACAGAAGTTTAGCGGTAACATGAGGGGGAACTTCTTTAATCAGAGAGTGGTAGCTGTGTGGAATGAGCTTCCAGTGGAAGTGGTGGAGGCAGGTTCGATTTTATAATTTAAAAATAAATTGGATAGGTATATGGACGGGAAAGGAATGGAGAGTTATGGTCTGAGTGCAGGTAGATGGGACTAGGGGAGAATATGTGTTCGGCACGGACTTGAAGGGCCAAGATGGCCTGTTTCCATGCTGTAATTGTTATATGGTTATATGATTATAAGGACCATGTGGGTTTTCCCTGGGATCTGCGTTTTCTTCCCACACTCCAAAATAGTACAAGTTTGTAGGTTAATTGGCTTGGTAAATGTAAAAATTGTTCTTAGTGTGTGTAGGATAGTGTCAATGTGCGGGATCGCTGGTCGGAGCTGACCCAGTGGGCCGAAAGGCCTACTTTCACGCTGTATCTCTAAAACTCTCAGTCAGTGAATTTAACATCTGTGGCTGGAAAATTGCTAGTGAGTATTCTGGGGGATAAGATATACAAGCATTTGGACGGGCAAGGACTGATTAGGGATAGTCAGCACGGTTTAGTATGTGGGACGGCATGTCTCACTAATCTGATTGAGTTTTGTGAAGATGGAACCAAAAATGTTGATGAGGACAGAGCTGTAGATATTGTACATTCGGATTTCAGTAAAGCATTCGACAAGGTTCCGCATGGTAGGCTGCTCTGGAAGATTAGATTGCATGGGATCCAAGGATAGCTGAATAGATAGAAAATTGGCTTCATGGAAGCAGAGGGTGATGGTGGAAGGTTGCTTCTCAGACTGGAGGCTTGTGATTAGCGGTCAGTGCTAGGCCCGTTACTGTTTGTTATCTATATCAATGATTTGGATGAGAAAATACATGGCAAGATTAGCGAATTTGCAGAAGTTACAAAATTGGTTGGATTGTAAATAGTGAAAATTGCAGCAGGATTTTGAGGTTGGCCAGGTGGGCTGAGCAATGGTTGATGGAATTTAATACTTTGTAACTTTGTCAATAGACAATAGACAATAGGTGCAGGAGTAGGCCATTTGGCCCATCAAGTCAGCACCGCTATTCAATGTGATTATGGCACAATCAGTACCCCGTTCCTGCCTTCTCCCCATATCCCCTGACTCCGCTTTCATTAAGAGCCCTATCTAGCTCTCTCTTGAAAGTATCCAGAGAATCGGCCTCCACTGCCCTCTGAGGCAGAGAATTCCACGATCACAACACTGTGTGAAAAAGTGTTTCCTCGTCTCCGTTCTACGTGGTCAGTACCCTCTACGTGGGCATGCAAGCAAGGAATTTCACTGTGACAATAAAGTATTCATTCATTCATTTATCCATTCATTCATACAGAGAAATGTGAGGTGTTGCATTTTAGGTAGTCTAACATGGGCAAGACCTGCACAGTGAAAGGTTGGGCTCTGGGGAGTGTTGTAGAGCAGAGGGGCCTAGGCGCGCAGGAACGCAGTTCTTTGAAAGTGGCGTCATAGATTAAAAAGGTTTTTGACACATCAGTCAGAGTATTGAGTATAGAAGTTGGAAGGTCATGCTGCAGTTATATATGATGTTAATGAGGCCACATTGAGAGTATTATGCTCAGTTCTGGACTCCATGTTATAGGAAAGATGTTGTCTGGAAAGGGTGCGGAATAGATTTACACAGGAATCGAGGGTCTGAGCTATAGGAAGAGGTTGAGCAGGCTAGGACTTATTCCTTGAAGTGCAGGAGGATGAGTGGTGATCTTGAACACGTGTGCAAAATCATGAGATGAATAGATCGGGTAGGCGCACAGTTGCCCAGAGATGGGGAATCAGAACCAGGGGACATAGTTTTAAAGTGAGGGGGGAAATAATTCATTGGAACCTGAGGAGCAACCTTTAGACTCTAAGAGTGGTGGATGTAAGGAATGAGCTGCCAGAGGAGGTGGATGAGGCATTATAACAACATTTAAGACATTTACAGCGCTTGCAGAGCCAGAGACCCGGGTTCGATCCCGACTATGGGTGTTGTCTGTACGGAGTTTGTACGCTCTCCCCGTTCTTTTCCGGATGCTCCGGATTTCTCCCACACTCCAAAGACATACATGTATGTAGTTTAATTGGCTTGGTCTATATGTAGATTGTCTCTAGTGTGTGTAGGATAGGGTTAATTTGCGGGGATCGCTGGTCGGCATGGACTCGGTGGGCCAATGGGCCTGTTTCCGTGCTGTATCTCGAAACTAACCTGAACTAAACATTTAGGGCAGGTACATGGATAGGGTAAGTTTAGAGGAATTGGGCCAAATGCGGGCAGGTGGGACTGATGTAGATGGGGCAACTTGGTCAGCATGGGTAAGTTGAGCTGAAAGGTCAGCTTTTGTGTGGTATGACTCTATGACTAACTTCAGGAGACAAGAAATGATCTTATTTTATTTTCATATATACTAAAAACGAACAATGAAATGAGTTGCAGCAGCACCCCAGTTCATAGATCCTACAGCGTGGAAACAGATCCTTCAGCCCAACTTGCTCACACTGGCCAACATGTCCCATCTACATTAGTCCCACCTGCTAGCATTTGGCCCATATCCCTCTAAACCTGTCCTGTCCATGTAGCTGGCCAATTGTTTCTTAAACATTGCGATACCCCCTGCCTCAACTACCTCCTCCAGCAGCTCGTTCCATACTGTTTTGGCACATTGGCCTTCATGTCAGAGTTTTGCATATAGAAGTTGGGAGGTCATGTTACAGTTGTATAAGATGTTGGTGAGGCTGCAATTAGAGTATGACCCAGCAGGGGCGCTGTGACAGCTGAGGCCGGAGTCCGTGCGAGTTAGAGGTTGGAGATTGGAGGTTAGTAGGTTAATTGGCTTTGTAAAATTTCAAAGTGTTAATGTGCAGCGTTCGTTGGTCGGCGTGGACATGATGGGCTGAAAGGCCCGTTTCTGCGCTGTATCTCTAAATTAAACGAAGCTAAACTAAATACTCGACACAGGCTTCCTTCGAACACTGCCTCCTATCAACAAGCCAATTTTGATCCAATTATTAGCCTTGGCTCCCAAGTGGCTTTATCTTCTGAACCAGCCCAACATGTGGGACTTTAACAAAACCCTCTGATCTATCCAGTTACTTTCTCAAACTGTCTGTCTCCATCCAGCCAAATAATTGTTTTTCATACTTGAACTCTCCTATGCCTTTCGCTCCTTTTACTTCCACCCCTCAGGGTGCAAGATATCTACAGCTTAAATATATAGAAAGACTCAGCAAGTCTTGGGGCCTCAACGGGCCTTGGCACGGCAATGAAGCCTCACTGTTCGACCCGCGGTCGGCGGGTCGATTGGATTTACAAGCATGATCACAGGACTGATTGTGTTAAAATATGTTGAGCGTTTGAAGGCAAGTCTATGGATATTTGGAGGCCAAGTCAATGGATATTTTTGAGGCGGAGATTGATAGATTCTTGATTAGTACGGGCGCCAGCATTATGGGGAGGCAGGAGAATGGGGTTAGGAGGGAGAGATAGATCAGTCATGATTGAATGGCAGGGTAGACTTGATGGGGTGAATGGCCTAATTCTACTCCTATCACTTTTGGACTTTATGATGTGCGGGGAATCCACTGTGAGGGGGGGGGGGGGGGGGGGGGGGGGGGGGGTAATAATGGTGGATCTGGCAGTGGTATTTTGCAACATTGTCAGCACCCTTTATGGTGACTATTGCATACTATACCCTGGCTATGCAGGCAACGAATTTCACTGTACCTCGTCACAGGTGACAATATAGCAATCCTTTCCATACCAAGACAGTTTTAGAACACGGTGGCGCAGCAGTAGAGTTGCTGCCTTACAATGTTTAACGCGTCAAAGGTTCAATCCTGACTGTGGGTGCAGCCTGTACGGAGTTTGTACATTCTCCCCATGACCTGCGTGGGTTTTCTCCAGATCACCGGTTTCCTCCCACACTCCAAAGACGTACAGGTTTGTAGGTTAATTGGCTTGGTATAAAAGTATAATAAAAATTGTCCCTAGTGTGCAGGATAGTGTTAGTGTGTGGGAATCGTTGATCGGCGCGGACTCGGTGGGCCGAAGGGCCTGTTTCCGTGTTGTTTTTCTAAACTAAACTAAACTAAAGTCAAGAGAGAGAACTCCAGCGTTTTGTGTCTATCTTCAGGATTGTAGGTTAATTGGCCTCTGTAAATCGCCCTGAAGCTGGGCAGAGAGAAGCATAACATAGAACCAGAACTAGTGTGAATGAGTGATTGATGGTGGGTGTGGAATTGGTGGCCTGAAGAGTCTGTTTCCATGCTGTATCTCTAAACTAAACTAAACTAAATTAAAACAAATGCAGATGACGGAAATAAAAATAAAACTATAATGTAAGTGTCAATTGTGTTTAATTGTTATTTGTACTGACTACAGGTGCTCTCTGTATGGAGTTTGCACGTTCTCCCTGTGACTGCGTGGGTTTTCCCCTGGTTGCTCCGGTTTCCCCCCACAATCCAAAGACGTACAGGTTTATAGGTGAATTGGCTTTGTTAAAAATGGTAAATTGTCCCTAGTGTGTGGCATAGTGTTAGTGTGCGGGGTGGTCGCTGGTCAGCGCGGACTCGATGGGCCGAAGGGTCTGTTTCTAAACTATACCTCTGAAGTCTAAAGTCTAAAGGTCACACCTTGGGATGACAAACATTTACGATGCTTTCTCCCAGAGTAAACATATCAAATGACTGGAAGACAGTTATAAGGTCAGAGGGGGGACGTTTAAAGGAGATGTGCAGTTTTATATATGGAGGGTGGTGGGTGCCTGGAAGGTAGCTGAGGAATGATGTGCTGGTGCTGGAGAGAGTCCAGAGGAGGTTTATGAAAATGATCCCAGGAATGAGAGGGTTAACAAATGATGAGCGTTTGACGGCACTGGGTCTCAACTCTCTGGAGTATAGAAGGATGAGGGGAAAACCTCATTAAAAACTTACCGAATAGTGAAAGGCCTGGATAGAGTGGATGTGGAGAGGATGTTTTCACTAGTGGGAGAGTCCAGGACCAGAGGCCAGCACCTCAGAATTAAAGGACGTTCTTTTAGGAAGGAGATGAGGAGGAATTTCTTTAGTCAGAGTGTGGTGAGTCTGTGGAATTCATTGCCACAGAAGGTTGTGAAGACCAAGTCAAAGGTTATTATTAAGGCAGAGATAGATAAATTCTGGAGTAGTACGGGTGTCAGGGGTTATGGAGAGAAGGCAGGAGAATGGGGTTGAGAGGGAAAGATAGATCAGCCATTATTGAATGGTGGAATAGGCTTGATGGGCCGAATGTCCTAATTCTCCTGCTAGAATTCATGAACGTCTGGCCAAAGTTGATAATTGAAGCGGATATGATAGTTGTGTTCATGAGGCATTTAGATAGGCACATGGATTTGTGGGAATAGAGGGATATGGAGCATATGGATTTTGTAGGAATGAAGGGATATGGAGCACATGGATTTGTGGGAATGGAGGGATATGGAGCATATGCGGGTATTAGTCCATCTTAATTCAATTTTGGTATGAACATTGAATTCTCTAAATTTTAGGTAACTAATCTACAAACAACCCCCTCCCCCCCACCCACACCGACTTCCCCCAAATGGCCTAAATCTGTTCTGAATATAATCTGCTCTTGAACTTATGAATTTGGGGGAAATCATAGGACCTCTGACTTTTCCCTTTAAATGGACAGGTACATGGTCAGGACAGGTTTGGAGGGTATGGGCCAAATGCTGGCAGGTGGGACTAGTATATATGGGGCATGTTGGTCGGTGTGGGCGGTGTGGGCCGAAGGGCCTCTTTCCACGCTGCATGACTCAATATCTCTATGATATCAACACCGGACAACTTTGCAAACTATTAGGAATGGTGAAAGTGGAACATTTTTGATGGGTTCAGAATCAATGTGAACCTGTGGCCAGTGAAATATGATTAACACTCCAGGTTAATAACGTGTCTGCCGCTTTGAGGATGAGTAATGTGAAAGTGACTAAGTGATCTATTGTTGCAATACGTACGCCAATGCTGCAACTTGTCATTTGTGGCTCATTTGTGACATTCATCTACTCTCATAGTAGCGCAGCGGGTAGAGCAGCTGCCTCACAGCACCAGGGACCTGGGTGCGATCTTGACCTTAGCTGTCATCTGTGTGGTGTTTGCACGTTCTCCCTGTGACCGCGTGGGTGTGTAGGGAGTGAATGCGAAAGTGGGATAGCATATATCTAGTGGGAACTGGTGCCTGATGGTGGTTGGTGCAGACTCATAAGATCATAAGTAATGGAAGCAGGATTAGGCCATTCGCTCCTTCAAGTCTACTCTGCCAATCCGTCAATCATGGCTGATCTATCTTTCCCTCTCAACCCCATTCTCCTGCCTTCTCCTCACAACCCCTGGCCCCTATACTAACCAAGAATCTGTCAATCACAGCCTTAAAAATATCCTCCACAGCCGTCTGTGGCAATGAATTCTACAGATTCACAACCTTCCGACTAAAGAAATTCCCCCTTGTCTTCTTTCTAAAGGAGATGTGCAGTTTTATACATAGGTGGGTGCCTGGAACGTTTATTATGAGGCCATGGCATGATTGACAGAGAAGACTCGATGGGCCGAATGGCCTCATTCTGCTCGTATGACATGCGATTATGAAACTGTCGGGAGAGCTAGCAGTCAGAGTGTACAAATGCGGCATGGTGGCACAGCAGTAGTATTGCTGCATTACAGCGCTTGCAGCGCCAGACATCCGGGTTCGATCCTGACTACGGGTGCAGTCTATACGGAATTTGTACGTTGTCCCTGTGACCGTGTGGGTTTTCTCCGAGATCTCTGGTTACTTCCCACGCTCCAAAGACGTACGGGTTTGTACGTTAATTGGCTTGGTTGTAATGTAAAAATAGTCGACAGTGCAGGATCGTGTTAGTGTGCGGGGATCGCTGGTCGGTGCGGACTCGTCGGGCCGAAGGGCCTGTTTCTGTGCTGTATCTCTAAAACCAAACTAAACTAAACTAATGGGAAATAAAAGCAGGGGAATGGAGAGAATACCTAATGCAGCAAATTGTTTTGATCTTGAATACATTGGACCTCAGGCAATAAAGTATTTATATGGACACGAGGAGCTGAACAACCTCCTCCTTGTGCTGCAGGTTTCTGTGATCCATCTGGACCTTTTAGAGGTTCAATTAGAAGTGACCCTTTGTCACAGCGAGTTTGACAATGCTACTGCAATTGACCTTGGGACATGAAAGTTGTTGTATAATACAAAGCATCTCGGACCTGATCATTTCCAGCTTTTTATGTTTTTATTTCAATTTCCAGCAGCCGCTGTTTTTTTGATTTTCACTTATGTCCATAAGTCCATGCGATAGGAGCTGAATCAGGCCATTCGGCCCATCAAGTCTACTCCCTCATTCAATCATGGATGATCTATCTTCTCTCCAAACCCCATTCTCCTGCCTTCTCCCCATAACGTATGACACAATATGATCATATTGCAGGCTCGAAGGGCCAACTGGCCTTCTCCTGCACTTATTTTCTATGTTTCTATGGGACCCAGTCTGAAGAAGGTTCCTGACCCAAACCATCATCCTTACTTTCTCTCCAGAGATGCTGCCTGACCTCAGGAATTGCTCCAGCACAGTGTCTATCTTTAATATTTGAATCACCTTTGTGTCATAGTGGACATTGGACATGGTATATCCATGTGCCTATATGAAAAGCCTATTAAACACCACAAATGCATGTGCCTTCACCACTACCCCTGGTAGCATGTTCCACACACCCACCACCCTCTTTGTAAAATAAATTGCCTCGCTCGTCTCCTTCAGACTGTGCTCCTTTCACTTCAACATTATGCCCCCTAGTGTAGTTCAGTCTAGAGATACAGTGGGGAAACAGGCCCTTTGGCCCACCAAATCCACACTCACCAGCAATCCTAGCACATTAACACTACCCTACACAAACTAGGGACAATTTTACATTTTACACCAAGCCAATTAGCCTACAAACCTGCACATCTTTGGAGTGTGGGAGGAACCGGATTTGATAAAGGAACTTGAGGTTAAGTAAGTAAGTTTATTGGCCAAGTATTCACATACAAGGAATTTGCCTTGGTGCTCCCCCCACAAGTAACAACATGACATACAGTGACAGTTAGGTATGACTCAGAAAACACTAAACATTAATAATAATAAAACATTAATGATAAAACACCATTGATCAAGCATGTGAACCAACAAAATACCAGATCAAAGGGAGGCTACAGATTTTTGGCTGTTGAGTAGAGCAACTACTCGTGGATAAAAACTGTTTTTATGTCTGGCTGTGGCAGCTTTGACAATCCGGAGTCGCCTTCCAGAGGGAAGTGATTCAAAGAGTTTGTGCCCAGGGTGAGAGGGGTCAGGGATGATCTTGCCGGCTCACTTCCTGGCCCTTGCAGTGTACAGTTCATCAATGGAGGGAAGGCTGCAGCCAATAACCTTCTCTGCTGATCGGACGATTCGCTGCAGCCTCCAGGTGTCGTGCTTGGTGGCTGAGCCAAACCAGACCATGATGGAGAAGGTGAGAACAGACTCTACGATGGCCATGTAGAATTGGACCATCATTGCCTGTGGTAGATTGTGCTTCCTCAGCTGCCACAGGAAGTACATCCTCTGTTGTGCCTTTTTGACTGTGGAGTCGATGGTGGCCCCCCACTTAATGTCCTTGGAGATGATGGTTCCCAGAAACTTAAAAGACTCCCCAGATGTGACTGTGGTGTTATTGTTGCTGAGTGGGGTGGGGGGAGGGGGGGCTCTCCTAAAGTCTACAATCAATTCCACTGTCTTAAGAGCATTGAGCTCCAGGTTGTTGCTACGGCACCAGGACGCCAGCTGTGACACTTCCTGTCTGTAGGCAGATTCCTCCCCATCCTGGGTCAGTCAATCAGGGTTGTATCGTGCGCAAACTTGAGAAGCTTGACAGAGGTGTCTGTGGAGGTGCAGTCGTTGATGTAGAGAGAGTAGAGGAGAGGGGAGAGTACGCATCTTGTGCTGCTCCTATGCTGAGTGTTTGCGGGTCCGAGATGTACTTTCCCAGCCTCACATGCTGCTTCCTGTCTGTCAGGAAGTTGGTGATCCACTGACAGAGGGGTTCAGGCACAGTCAACTCAGAAAGTTTGGAGTGTAGTAGCTCTGGCACAATGGTGTTGAATGCAGAGCTAAAATCAACAAACAGGATCCTTGCATAGGTCCCCTGGCGGTCTAGGTGCTGTAGGATGAAGTGCAGGCCCAGGTTGACTGCATCATCCACAGATCTATTGGCCCGATATGCAAACTGCAGAGGGTCCAGCAGGGAGTTTGTGATATTTTTCAGCTTGGCCAGCACAAGCCTTTCGAGTGTCTTCATGACTACAGTGGTCAGCGCGACAGGCATGCAGTCATTAAGACAAGTAATCCTTGCCTTAAGGAGCCATTAGGAGGCAGTGACCTCCTAATTAATTAATCTACTATTGTATTAATCTACAATTGGAGAGGGAGAATGGTAGATCGGAGGTGTCAGTGTTACATTTGAATAAAGGGGGCAATGGCGCCATGAGGGAGGAGCTGGCCAAAGTAGACTGGCAAAATACCATAGCAGGGATGACAGTGGAACAACAATGGCAGGTATTTCTAGGACTAATACAGAAGGTGCAGGATCAGTTCATTCCAAATAGAAAGAAGAAAGATTCCAAGAGGATTAAGAGGTGACCGTGGCTGACAAAGGATGTCAGGGACAGTATAAAAATAAAAGAGAAGAAATACAACGTAGCAAAGATGAGCGGGAAGCAAGATGATTGGATAATGTTTCAAGAACAACAGAAGATAACTAAAAATGCAATACGGGGAGAAAAGATGAGGTACGAAGGTAAGCTAGCCAAGAATATAAAGGAAGATGGTAAAAGCTTCTTTAGGTATGTGAACAGGAAAAAATTAGTTAAGACCAAAATTGGACCCTTGAAGACAGACAAGGGTGAATTTATTATGGGGAACAAGGAAATGGCAGATGAGTTGAACAGGTACTTTGGATCTGTCTTCACTAAGGAGGACACAAACAATCTTCCTGATATAGTGGTGGCCAGAGGATCTGGGATGACGGAGGAAACTGAAGGAAATCCTTCAGACATTAGGCAGGAAATGGTGTTGGATAGACTGATGGGACTGAAGGCGGATAAATCCCCAGGGCCTGATGGTCTGCATCCCAGGGTACTTAAGGAAGTGGCTCTAGAAATCGTGGATGCATTGGTGATAATTTTCCAATGTTCTATGGTTTCAGGATTAGTTCCTGTGGATTGGAGGGTAGCTAATGTTATCCCACTTTTTAAGAAAGGCGGGTGAGAGAAAACAGGGAATTTTACTTCGGAGTCACGTGAGTGGCTACGTGAAGAGCCCGCTCAGCACGCATGCGCGACATTGCGTTCACGCAGGCAACAGCGACGCAGCGGGAGTTAGGCGCTCCCGCTACAAGCCTGAAGGAAAAGGACCGTTAGGTAAGTACTTACCTTCAGTTTAAACTAGCGACTCTGCGTTTGTTTTTGCTCCAGGGGGAGCAAAGCAGCAGAGGGAAGCGGCCCCCGTTCGACTCCAGGGAAGGAGCCGACATTGGAGGGGGGAGAGGCGGCACTGGGACCGCACACGCTGCGGTCACCGACACGGGTGCTGCGCTGATGCCTCAGTCCACTAAACAGCTGTCTGACCAACAGCAGCGGACTGGAGGGAAATTTAAAAACCGGCCGGCACCCCTGCACTCCCGACAAGGAAACTCGCCGCCCGAGAACCGCTGAAATGCCGCCTGAAAACGGCAGACAGCCTCTAACAGCAAGGTCAGGACCAACCTCAGGCTGGCGACAGACACGGAAGATGGGATCAGCACTTCAAACAAGAAACAAGAGTGTCTGTTTCTCCAAGCCAGAGGAAGGTCATGGAGCTAAAAACTCCAGCGAGACTGCCTCAGGAGCAGGGGCAAGTCCGACAAGGGAGCTAACACTCCCACTACAGTGCCTAACAGCACTGGCCATCTCCCTTGTCGAGGGATTGATGGGAACCAGACGGGACCACACCTGGAGTATTGCATACAGTTTGGTCTCCAAATCTGAGGAAGGACATTATTGCCATAGAGGGAGTGCAGAGGCGGTTCACCAGACTGCTTCCTGGGATGTCAGGACTGTCTTATGAAGAAAGACTGGATAGACTTGGTTTATACTCTCTAGAATTTAGGAGATTGAGAGGGGATCTTATAGAAACTTACCAAAATTCTTAAGGGGTTGGACAGGCTAGATGCAGGAAGATTGCTCCCGATGTTGGGGAAGTCCAGGACAAGGGGTCACAGCTTAAGGATAAGGGGGAAATCCTTTAAAACCGAGATGAGGAGAACTTTTTCCACACAGAGAGTGGTGAATCTCTGGAACTCTCTGCCACAGAGGGTAGTCGAGGCCAGTTCATTGGCTATATTTAAGAGGGAGTTAGATGTGGCCCTTGTGGCTAAGTGGATCAGAGGGTATGGAGAGAAGGCAGGTATGGGATACTGAGTTGGATGATCAGCCATGATCATATTGAATGGCGGTGCAGGCTCGAAAGGCCGAATGGCCTACTCCTGCACCTAATTTCTATGTTTCTATGGACTGGTCAAGAAGAGGGGATCACTGGCTGAAGTTTATCGGGAGTATGCTTGAGGTACAGGATCAGGAAGAGCTGCTGGGTGTGGCCGCTATGTGGCTCCACCACTAGCGAGATGGCTTTTCAGTCTCAACTGATGGCCAGCTTACTACCTGTTCTTTTCAAAAAACCTCTCCAAGCCAGGTAGTCATGAGGTGTTGGATTCATCACACCTCCCCTAAATTGCATTTACTCAAAGTGCCCACCGTTATTGGGGGGTACATTGAGCATAGCTTTAAAACCCAAATATCTTTAAATGCGTTTGATATCCCTGACGTCGGTTATCATTTCGCATGCTCATTTCAGAGGGACAGGGTAGTATGGCAAAACACCTGACCCTACTGCTTGCAGTGCTCCGCAACTTCTTAGGAAGTTATAAAACCTGCCCTCAACTTAAAAAATTACAGGACTGTGAGAATGCCGACCTCTCAACCACAGATCCTGCTAGCTGGCTAAGTTATCAAACCAAGCCTAAAAAACTGGAGAAGTATCCAACATTCGACATCTAGAGGGCAGGGTCTGGAATGAGCACCACACGAAACCAGCAGCAGTGCCTCTACGCATCCACCAGTAGGCGTCCACCTAATAGTACTGGTGTAAGCTCGGGGCCCGCATGCCAAATCCCAGTTAGCCCTATTTTTTCAGGCCAGGGTCCAGAGCGGGCCCCCCGGAAAAATGTGCCAACAACACCATCCCTACGGACAAGGAACCGGAAACCGAAGAGATGAACACACCACGGAACAACAGTGAAATAAGATAAGTAATGGTTCCTGCCATCACACAAATGATGAAGGGTTTGTACTAACAAAGTATTCAAGGATAAAATTAAATTAGATCCCATCCTGCTCGGCCTTTTGGCTAAGATTAGTAGTAACTGCCTTATCAGTTTATATCTGATATGTCCCTTCCCAGGGACCATACAATACCAGTACAGCATGCACCCTAGGGGTCTACCCTCCCACTAATAAGAACATGAGAGACTAGCAACTGGGGGGGTAATAATTACACAGGGGTCATATAGAAGTCTATATGAACCTTTGGTACCAACTAACCAAGATGGTAATGTTGCCATCATTGATATCAAGGGGTCATAATAAACCCAGTATGAACTTTGGCTCTAAAAATCCCAACATGGTATATGTCGCACCGTCATTGACTTGCCACTTGAGCATCACGTCAGGCCATGCTTGGAATATTGAAACTGCCAACCTTTCATTCCAAGCATACTTAATGGTAGACATCAACTTAAAAGATGCATACTATTCAGTACCCATTCAAAAAACGTGGAGATAAATTGGCAGTATTAATTATCGACTATGGCTATTACAGCCAAACTGGTTCCAGATATTCTAACCAGCCCTGGCTATATTAAGGAACTATCGTCATGGCATGTTCCAATGATATTAACGATGACTAATCCATGGGTATAGCTATCACAGCTTTAGCTATTATTCTTTTAACCGAGCTTGTCATGCAATCCAGATAGATCTACGATTGAAACCATTGCTCTCAGCCTTGACTAAGATCAAGCGGAGTATCTGTTGTTGTTAGTTCTATTTTGACTCGTCCCTTATCAAGGGACCATATATCAATTGATTTGGAACAGGGAGATGGGGAGGGGCTTGCTCCGTCCACTCCACGCATCAACCAGTATTGCAGTACCTTGAAATATAAATCCTCTACTGATGACTATTTGGTATTCAACACTCTACCCACTTATCTTTAACTTGGCATAGGAGAGTCAGTATGACACAACCTGTAACAATTAATGGTATCTACCTACCATTCAACAGTGGCAAGAGTATTGGGATTTAGTAGCAGCTGTTCCAGCTACTTAACTGGAACCTTCCATTAAGGCTAGATGCTAATGTTTAAACTACCCTCACCCAAAACATGGTGGCATATGGACTAATCTGGAGTCGTCATCACTATAGACGCTAGGCGTAAAACCTAGTTTGGGAATTTTGAGTACGCTCTATTGGCAAAGCATATTATCCTGCAGTGCACCATTTTGCATGTTCGTTTATAATTAACAACATCACAGTAGTGACATACACAAACCACTTGGGCAGAATAAATCGATATCATGTGACATTTATTTAACAATTGGAAACTACAGGCTGTCAAACATATTTGACCATCAGCAAACTTACCTACTAGGCGAGCTAAATACTGTAAACAGACATATTAAACCCAAGTATTGCTGGAATTACAAAGCAATATGGAACACCCGATATCGATTTTACTGTATTCAATTGAATTCTCCACGTGCTGATGTATGTCGCAAGAAACCAAATTTGAGGCAGGGGCAATGAATTCATTCCCACTGAATTAGGAAGCGTGAGGGGGGAATCGAATCTATGTTTTTTCCCCTTTTTTCCTACCTCATCAGGTACTACGGCCTCATCAGTCGGGTACTACGCACATGCCACGATAAATTAAACTACTGGATTGCAGATTTGAAAAGACCATCACTGGGCCTGGATTGCAGAATTGGGAAGACCTCTGCTGGGCCTGGATTGTCAATAGCGCTATCAACACAAGGATAGCATCCCATCGCATATCCACTAGGGAACATACTTGGCAAACATCAAGAAGTGGGAAGATACCATTCAAATACAGGAACTACATATTCAACTACAACAAACCTGTACTGAAGTTCTGGCAGGTCTTCACCACAATGAAGGATTCAGCCAGAAGTGCTCTGCCAGCCTACTTAACTCGGGCACCAGGACCACAGGCCATAGGGCACCTCCCGCTGGTGATCAAATTTAGGAGAGGTTAATTCCCCAGACCCAGGTACACCCAAATCTGGGACGTCAGTGTGGTCCTGACGTACCTTAGGGGATGGTCACCAGCCAGGTCCCTCACGCTGGAACAGCCCACCCTGAAGACGGTCATGCTGATGGCACTTATCTCAGCACAAAGAGTCCAGTCCCTCCATCTACTATGATTGGACAATATGGTTATAACACTAGACCGTGTTACATTTACCATTCAGGGGCTGGTCAAACAGAGCAGACCAGGAACATAAGGTCTAGTCATGGAATTCCGGGCATACCCACCTGAACCACAGTTATGTGTCATGACCCACTTATTGAACTACATCGACACAATAAGTAATCCTCCAGGGAGAGAAAAGGCCTTATGGGTCAGCCACAAGAAACGTTATGGTCAGGTGACGAGCCAAACTATCTCAAGTGGCTCAAGCAGGTACTGGGAGTTGCTGGAGTACATACTAACGTGTATAAATCTTACTCCACCAGGACAGCATCCACATCAGTGACTAAGAGGATGGACGAGCCTATGGACCACATCCTGGCTACAGCGGGGTGGTCTAGGGAGTATACGTTCCAAACTTTTATAACAAACCACTGACAGAACCTGTATCATTTGCAGAAAAAGAATCTGCAAAAAATATATAATTTAAGCCCGGGGGAGCATTTGGTTTTGTTGTTGTTAATAACACCATTATTGTTTTTACAAACAGATTCATGGTTGATTACGATAACATACATCCTCCCTCGAAAGACTTCGGCAGCGAGTGAAGTATGAACTGTTACACGGTTTGAAATCACAGAGCTTTAAAATCATCGTGACTCCAAAGTAAAATAGTAAGATTAAACGAGAACTTACCAGTTTGAAGTTTGATCTGTATTTTATGAGGAGTTACGATGAGGGATTACGTGCCCTCCGCTCCCACCCTCAATAATATGGGTCAAACTGATAAACTGATGTCTCCTTTTCTTTACTATGTTTATTTCAATAACTGTGTCTGTCTGTGATTCCACACCGCTGCTTTGAAGTATGTCGCGCATGCGTGCTGAGCGGGCTCTTCACGTAATCCCTCATCGTAACTCCTCATAAAATACAGATCAAACTTCAAATTGGTAAGTTCTCATTTAATCTTACTGTTACAGACCAGTTAGCCTGACATCGGTGGTGGGGAGGATGATGGAGTCAATTATAAAAGATGAAATAGCGGCAAATTTGGATAGCAGTAACAGGATCGGTCTGAGTCAGCATGGATTTTCGAAGGGGATGTAACTAGGACAATGGACAAGGGAGAGCCAGTGGATGTAGTGTACCTGGACTTTCAAAAAGCATTTGATGAGGAACCACATTGGAGATTAGTGGGCACAATTAGGGCGCATGGTATTGGGCGTAGAGTGCTGACATGGATAGAAAATTGGTTGGCAGGCAGGAAACAAAGAGTAGGGATTAACGGGTCCCTTTCAGAATGGCAGGCAGTGACGAGTGGCGTGCCGCAAGGCTCGGTGCTGGAACCGCAGCCATTTACAATATACATCAATGATTTGGATGAAGAGATTTTAAGTAGCATTAGCAAATTTGCAGATGACACAAAGCTAGGTGGCTGTGTGAACTGTGAGGAGGATGCTATGAGAATGCAGGGTGACTTGGACAAGTTGGGGGAGTGGGCAGATGCATGGCAGATGAAGTTTAATGTGGATAAATGTGAGCTTCTTGCCCAGAGTAGGGGAGTCGAGGACCAGAGGACATAGGTTCAAGGTGAAGAGGAAAAGATTTAATAGGAATCCGAGGGGTAACGTTTTCACACAAAGGGTGGTGGGTGAGAAGCTGCTAGAGAAGGTAGTTGAGGCTGGCACTCTCCCATCATTTAAGAAACAGTTAGACAGGTACATTGGTAGGACAGGTTTGGAGGGATAAAGACCAAGCGCGGGCAAGTGGGACGTGTGGAGCTGGGACATGTTGGCCAGTGTGGGCAAGTTGGGCCGATGGGCCTGTTCCCACACTCTATGACTCTAATATCTAGCAGTCAGCTCAGGAATCCTAGAGCATTTCTTCCTGAACTATTGCTTTTAAAATGTAACAGATACTGAACCAATCAATCTCAAATATCAATCTCCGAGTACATCAGTCACCGAAAGTAAGCATGCAGGTACAGCAGGCAGTAAAGAAAGCGAATGTTGGCCTTTATAACAAGAGGAGCCGAGTATAGGAGCAAAGACGTCCTTCTGCAGTTGTACAGGCCCACACCTGGAGTATTGTGTACAGTTTTGGTCCCCTAATTTGAGGAAGGACATTCCTGCTATTGAGGGAGTGCAGCGTACAGTTTACAAGATTAATTCCCGGGATGGTGGGACTGTCATATGCTGAGAGAATGGAGCAGCTGGGCTTGTACACTCTGGAGTTTAGAAGGTTCAGAGAGGATCTAATTGAAACATATAAGATTGTTAAAGGTTTGGACACGTTAGAGGCAGGAAACTTGTTCCCAATGTTGGGGGAGTCCAGAACCAGGGGCCACAGTTTAAGAATAAGGGGTAACCCATTTAGAACGGAGACGAGGAAATACTATTTCTCACAGAGAGTTGTGAGTCTGGGGAATTCTCTGCCTCAGAGGGCGGTGGAGGCCAGTTCTCTGGATACTTTCAAGAGTGAGCTAGATAGGGCTCTTAAAAATAGCGGAGTCAGGGGATATGGGGAGAAGGCAGGAACGGGGTACTGATTGTGGATGATCATCCATGATCACATTGAATGGCGGTGCTGGCTCAAAGGGCCGAATGGCCTCCTCCTTCACCTATTGTCTATTGAAACAGAAGATCTCGGAGAAACATAGAAACATAGAAAATAGGGGAAGGAGAGGCGATTTGTCCTTTCGAGCCAGCACCGCCATTCATTGTGATCATGGCTGATTTCTCTCTATATTCTTTGATTCCACTGGCCCCTGTGGCCCCTGGTTCTGGACTCCCCCAACATTGGGAACATTTTTCCTGCATCTAGCTTGCCCAGTCCTTTTATAGTTTTATATATTTTTTTATAAGATAACCTCTCATCCTAAATTCCAGTGAATATTAGCCCAGTCTTTCCAATCTTTCCTCATATGACAGTCCCGCCACCCCGGGGATTAACCTCGTGAACCTACGCTGTACTACCTCAATAGCAAGGGTGTCCTTCCTCAAATTAATAGTAATAATAATAATAATAATAATTTTATTTATAGAGCACTTTAAAAACAAACATAGCTGCAACAAAGTGCTGTACATCACTAATCATTGACAAAAAAGTTAATACACACCAAAAATAACAATCAAAAGAAATAGTAGGAAAAGACATGTAAAATAAAGAAACATCAAAAACACCAAAAACAGAAGCAAAGTCTCAGGCATGGTCAAAAGCCAGGGAGTACAAATGTGTTTTAACACTGGATTTGAAGATGGACAGTGAGGGAGCCTGTCTGATGTGCAACGGCAGGGTGTTCCAGAGGGCCGGAGCAGCAACAGAGAAGGCTCTATCCCCTCTAAATTAAGAGAGACAAACCTGCACACAATACTCCAGATGTGGTCTCAACAGGGCCCTGTACAATTGCAGAAAGACCTCTTTACTCAACTCCTCTCATTATGAAGGCCAACATGCCATTAGCTTTCTTCATTACAATCCAAAGAGTCCAACCTCTCCCTGGAACTCCCTCCAGGCATTATTCTAGTAAACCTCCTCTGCAAGCTCTCTTATTAGTTTTAATTTAGATTAGTTTTGTTTAATGTCCCGTGTCTTTTTTGTGAGGTACAGTGAAAGCTTTTTTTGCGTGCCCACCAGTCAGCAGAAAGACAACACATGAATACAATCGAACCATTTACAATGTATGGGTACAGGACAAAGGGAATAATTTTTAGTGCAAGATAAAGTCCAATAAAGTTTGATTAAAGATAGTTTGAGAGTCTCTAATGAGGCAGATGGTAGCTTAGGAATGCTCTCTAGTTGGTGATAGGACAATAGACAATAGACAAGTAGGCCATTCGGCCCTTCGAGCCAGCACCGCCATTCAATGTGATCATGGCTGATCATCCCCAATCAGTACCGCGTTCCTGCCTTCCCCCCAGATCCACTGACTCCGCTCTTTAAGAGCCCCATCTAGCTCTCTCTTGAAAGCAGCCAGAGAACCTGCCTCCACCGCCCTCTGAGGCAGAGAATTCCACACTCCCCACTCTCTGTGAGAAAAAGTGTTTCCTCGTCTCCGTTCCAAATGGCCTACTCCTTATTCTCAAACTGTGGCCCCTGGTTCTGGACTCCCCCAACATCGGGAACTTGTTTCCTGCCTCTAGTGTGCCCAAGGACGGTTCAGTTGCCTAACAACAGCTGAGAAGAAACTGTCCCTGAATCTGGAGGTGTGCGTTTTCACACTTCTGTACCTCTTTTCTGATGGGAGAGGGGAGAAGAGGGAGTGACCAGGGTGAGACTGGTCCTTGATTATGCTGCTGGCCTTGCTGAGGCAGCGTGAAGTGTAGATGGAGTCAATGGTGGGACGTCAGGTCCTTGTGATGGTCTGGGCAGCGTCCACAATTCTCTGCAATTTCTTGCTGGCTTGGATGGAGCTGTGTGTGCAGGAGGGAACTAGCATATGGGCTGACCCTTAGTCGGCATGGACAGGTCTAAAGGGCCTGTTTCCATGCTGTATCTCAAAGCTAAAGAAAGTGCAGCAGTCACCAAATTGAATAGGCACAAAATGCTGGACAAGCAGCATCTCTGGAGAGAAGGAATGGGTGACGTTTCGGTCGAGACCCTTCTTCAGACTGAAACATCACCCATTCCTTCTCTCCAGAGATGCCACCTGTCCCGCTGAGTTACTCCAGCATTTTGTGTCTACCTTCGATTTAAACCAGCATCTACAGTCCTTTCCTAACAAATTGAATACATTGGTGCGACCGCGTTTAGAATATTGTGTTCAGTTCTAGGCACCATGTTATAGGAAAGATATTGTCAAGCATGAAAGGGTTCAGAAACGATTTACGAGGATGTTGCCAGGACTAGAAGGTGTGAGCTATAGGGAGAGGTTGAGTAGGCTGGGTCTCTATTCCTTGGAATGCAGGAAGATGAGGGATGATCTTATAGAGGTGTACAAAATCATGAGAGAAATAGATCGGGTTGATGCACAGAGTCTTTTGCCCACAGTAGGGGATCGAGGACCGGAGGACATAGGTTCAAGGTGAAGAGGAAAAGATTTAATAGGAATCCGAGGGGTAACTTTTTCACACAAAGGGTGGTGGGTATATGGAACAAGCTGCCGGAGAAGGTAGTTGAGGCTGGGACTATCACATCATTTAAGAAACAGTTAGACAGGTACATGGATAGGACAGGTTTGGAGGGATATAGACCAAGCGCGGGTAAGTGGGACGTGTGGAGCTGGGATATGTTGGCCGGTGTGGGTATGTTGGGCCGAAGGGCCATTTTCCACACTGTATCACTCTATGACTCGAATATGCAGCAGTCAGCTCAGGAATCCTAGTGCATTTCTTCTTCCTGAACTATTGCATTTAAAAAGTAACAGATACTGAAGCAATCATTCTCAAATAAAACTATTTCATATTTAGCTGGGGCAGCTTAAAGCCCATTGATATGAAAATTGATTCTCTAACTTTAAGTAACCCTTGCAACCCCTCTCTCTCCGTCTCTCCCCATCCAAGTCGTTGTACCAGCTTCAAAGTCATCTGGCTGAGTCTCATTGTCTGTAACTCAGTTTCACCTAGGCCACAGCTAACAATGGCCTGTTTCTTTTATCATTGAACCTCATTGAAACATACAGAATAGTGAAAGGCCTGGATAGAGTGGATGTGGAGAGGATGTTTACACTAGCGTGAGAGTCCAGGACTAGAGGTCATAGCCTCAGAATTAAAGGACGGCGATGAGGAGGAATTTCTTTATTCAGGGGGTGGTGAATCTGTGGAATTCATTGCCATAGAAGGCTGTGGAGGCTGTTAGTGGATATTTTGAAGGCAGAGATAGATAGATTCTTGATTAGTTCAGGTGTCAGAGGTTATGGGGAGAAGGTAGAATGGGGTTAGGAGGGAGTGATAGAGAGGGAGAGCCACGATTGAATGGCAGAGTAGGCTTGATGGCATAATTCTGCTCCTATCACTCATAGAAACATAGAAAATAGGTGCAGGAGTAGGCCATTCGGCCCTTCGAGCCTGCACCACCATTCAATATGATCATGGCTGATCATCCAACTCAGTATCCTGTACCTACCTTCTCTCCATAACCCCTGATCCCTTTAGCCACAAGGGCCACATCTAACTCCCTCTTAAATATAGCCAATGAACTGGCCTCAACTACCTTCTCCGGGAGAGAATTCCAGAGATTCACCACTCTCTGTGTGAAAAAAGTTTTCCTCATCTCGGTCCTAAAAGATTTCCCTCTTATCCTTAAACAATGAAACCTTGTTCTGGACTTCCCCAACATCGGGAACAATCTTCCTGCATCTAGCCTGTCCAACCCCTTAAGAATTTTGTAAGTTTCTATAAGATCCCCCCTCAATCTTCTAAATTCTAGCGAGTACAAACCGAGTCTATCCAGTCTTTCTTCATATGAAAGTCCTGACATCCCAGGAATCAGTCTGGTGAACCTTTTCTGTACTCCCTCTATGGCAAGAATGTCTTTCCTCAGATTAGGAGACCAAAACTGTATGCAATACTCCAGGTGTGGTCTCACCAAGACCCTGTACAACTGCAGTAGAACCTCCCTGCTCCTATACTCAAATCCTTTTGCTATGAATGCTAACATACCATTCGCCTTCTTCACTGCCTGCTGCACCTGCACCTGCATGATCTTATGAACATGATCATCGTTAGTTTTTTTGCATATCTGCCATTTGTTCTATATCTCCCTACGTCAGTGTCTATATCTCTCGTATCCCTCACCGCTGAAGAAGGGTCTCGAAACAGGCGTCACCTATTCCTTTTCTACAGAGATGCTGTCTGACCCGTTGAGTAACTCAAGCCTTTTATGTCTATCAACAAAATAATTCCTCCCACAGCCTGCCAAAATATATCTTTGAAATCGAGTGCCTTTGTTGACTGAAGTGTCCCAGGGGTGGCTGCACAACAGGAAACAAATCCCATTTTCAAACATTATATATCCATTATGTTAAAGGCAGAGAGCTGAATGCTGAATCGTCTACTCCTCCCTAGTGACTTGCCAACTTATTGTGATCACAGATAGCAAAATATCCAATAAGCAAATAATTTGCCTGTCACAAATGCATCACCTCTCCAAGGTTAAGTATTGAAATTCTCCTGCGGCTTAATTGGTGAAGTGATTCCTACTGAATGCAATTATTTCTAACGGCACTCAGTTATTTATTTGCTGCCGCTGATGTCTTGGGTGTACTCATACAGGGATGGGGGTGGTACATTTCACAACACGGTGGCACAGAGATAGAGTTGCTGCCTTACAGCGCTCACTGCACCAGAGACCCGGGTTCGATCCTGACTGCGGGTGCTGTCTGTACTGAATTTGTACATTATCCCCGTGACCTGAGTGGGTTTTCTCTGAGAACTTCAGTTTCCTCCCACACTCCAAAGACATGGAAACATAGACACATAGAAAATAGGTGCAGGAGTAGGCCTTTCGGCACTTCGAGCCTGCACCGCCATCAATATGATCATGGCTGATCATCCAACTCAGTATCCTGTATCTGCCTTCTCTCCGTACCCCCTGATACCTTTAGCCACAAGAGCCACATCTAACTCCCTCTTAAATATAGCCAATGAACTGGCCTCAACTACCTTCTGTGGCAGAGAGTTCCAGAGATTCACCACAGGTTTGTAGGTTAATTGGCTTAATATAAATGTAAAAAGTGAAGGATAGTGTTAGTCTGCAGGCGATCACTGGTCAGTACGGACTCGGTGGGCTGAAGGGTCTGTTTCCGCGCTGTATCTCTAAACTAAACAAAACTAAAAATACAGTCAGAATTTTAACCAAATGGCATAGCTGGTCGAGCTGCTGCCTCATAGCGCCAAAGACCCAGGTTCAATCCTGACCTCCGATGCTGTCTGTGTGGGGTTTGCAATCCCACGCTATCTTAATCGGACTTTTATCTTGCTCTAAACGTTATTCCCTTTGTCATGTATCTGTAAACTTACAAAATTCTAAAGGGGTTGGGCAGGCTAGATGCAGGAAGATTGTTCCCGATGTTGGGGAAGTCCAGAACAAGGGGTCACAGTTTAAGGATAAGGAAGAAGTCTTTTAGGACCGAGATGAGAAAAACATTTTTCACACAGAGAGTGGTGAATCTGTGGAATTCTCTGCCACACAAGGTAGTTGAGGGCAGTTCATTGGCTATATTTAAGAGGGAGTTAGATGTGGCTCTTGTGGCTAAAGGTATTAGGGGGTACGGAGAGAAGGCCTACTCCTGCACCTATTTTCTATGTTTCTGTGCCTCTATGTAATCATTTTCACCCAGCCCACAACTAACAATGGCCTCTTTCCTTTATCATTGTTACTTTGGTACATATCTTTCATTCAGTTGTTCTATATCTCTCTACATCACTGCCTATATCTCTCATTCCCCTCTCACTGAAGAAGAGTCTCAACCCAAAATGTCACCTATTCCTTTTCTCCAGAAACGCTGTCTGACCCACTGAGTTACTCCACCTTTTTGTGTGTATCCGGTTTAGACTAGCATCTGCAGTTCAGTTCCTTAATACAGGTTTGTAGGTTATTTGACATGGTAAAATTGTAAGTTGTCCTGAGTGTGTGTAGGATAATGTTAGCGTGTGGTGATCGCAGGTTGGCGTGGACTCGGTGGGCTGAAGGGCCTGTTTCAACACTGTAGCACTAAACTAAATTAAACTAAAGCAGAGCATCTGGAGAAAACCCACACAGGTCACGAGGACAATGTACAAACACCGTACAGACAGCATCCTTAGTCAGGATCGAACCTGGGACTCTGGCGCTGCAAGGCAGCAATTCTGCCGCTGCATCACTGTGCAATTTACAGCAGTCAATTGACCTAATGACCTGCGCATCTTTGGGACACAGGAGGATATTTGTAATATTGGGGGCTGTTTTGGGCCCCCATATCAGAGGAAGGATGTACTGGAGAAGGTCTAGAGGTTTACGAGAACAATCCCAGGAATGATTGGGTATGATGAGCGTTTTTAAGGGACTGGGCCTGTACTCGCTGGAGTTGAGAAGAATGAGAGGGGGGACCTCATTGAAACGTACAGAATAGTGAAAGGCATGGATAGAGTGGATGTGGAGAGGATGTTTCCACTAGTGGGAGAGAGTCTTGGACCAGAGATCATAGCCTCAGAATGAAAGGGGACATACATTTAGGAGGAGAGGAGGAATTTTTTTTTTTCCCTTGCCACAGATTCATTGGCACAGATGGCTGTGGATGCTCTACTGGACTGTTAGTAAGAAAATAATCTCACTGTGCGTTTGCCCATCACACATATGAGATTAAAAGCACTATCAAAATAAACCTAAAAGGTACGGTGGCGTAGCATTAGAGTTGTTGCCTCACAGCGCCAAAGACCCGGGTTCGATCCTGACTACAGGTCCTGTCTGTTTGTACGTGCTCCCTGCAATTAAGTGGATTTTCTCCGGGTGCTCCGATTTCAAAGGATATGGGGATGGAGGAAAAGCCGTAACGGGGTAATGATCCAGGTATGATCATATTGAATGGCGGTGCTGGTGATGAAGCCGAGTTTTAGTTAAAAATATAAGAAGATATTAAATTGGTTTCTGGGCTAGCTTACAGCTTATATTTAGTGTCAAATTAGGCTTGCCTTAGGTTGCGGTGTGTGTGAGATAATAAATCCTATAACATTGTCTCCCAAATGACAGGCAGAGAAGCTAGGGAGCTAGTCAAATCTTTGAAGTGAGATGCCATAAAGCAAATGACCAATGTTTATGGGGGGAGGAGGCAATAAAGGAAGAGAGAAATAGCCAGTCACATCTTTGTAAACAAATGACCTATGTTTATGAGGGACCAAATGACAGAGGAAGCAGCGAAAAGAGCTAGGGTGGTCTATTTGGAGATAAGGCAAATGGCCAATGTTTTTAGTATATCTTGTACCATGTAAACAAAAGGTTTGATGTGATGCATTCTGTGGAAACCTTTTCCAGTACCTCTGACCATGACTAATGTCTGTGGAATGTGCTAAGGGGACAAAAAAACCCTATTTAAGGCAATGTAATTCTGTTGTTCAGAGAAGAGGACCGAGGACAGTTGAGTGTCTACATTGGTCACTTAGCTGGAATTCTAGCTCCCTTCCATCGGCCGATGTTAAGTAAAGTTTTGAACTGGTTTACCAAACAGTTTGTGTGGTGTCTGTTTATTAAGAAGCGAACCTGGTTTAGTAGTTAAGATAAGTAGCTTTTTCACTGGCACGAAGGGCCGAATGGCCTACTCCTTCACCTACTTTCTCTGTTTCTATGTTTCCTCCCGCACTCCAAAGACATACTGTTTAGGTTTGTAGGTTAATTGGCTTCGATAAACCCTAGCGTGCGTGGGATAGTGCTAGCGTAAGGGGTGATCGCTGGTCGGCACGGACTAGGTGGACCGAAGGGCCTGGTGCTGCGCTGCATCTCCAAAGCCTAAACCTAAACTAAACAATGAAACAGAAATGTTTGATCAACGTGGAAGCTTGCGGGGGCTTTGAGCATCATGAACCAATGCTAACGTCATCAGGAACGGTTGCAAAACTGGGTCCTGATATGTTTATCCTTCCTGTCTGACAAACAGTTATTTCTGATGCTTCCTGCAACCATTCATGCGTACCTCCAATGCTCAGTCTGCACATCCTCTTCCCCCCACTGAGACCATCACTTATCCACAACCATCGTTCAAGGGCAATTAGGGAGGGCTGTTAATTGCTGCCCTTGCCAGCACTGCCCACCTCCTGTGTGTGAATAACAAAGGATTCTTCATCTCACCAGTGGTCCCATTGACACATGAGACCAATTACATGCGGTATTTACGGGCGGCACGGCGGCGTCGCAGTAGAGCTGCTGCCTTACAGTGCCAGAGACCCCGGTTCGATCCCAACTACGGGTGCTGTCCGTACAGAGTTTGCCCGTTCCTCCCGCGTCCTGCGTAGGTTTTCTCCGAGATCTGCGATTTCCTCCCACCCTCCAATGATGTACAGATTTGTAGGTTAATAGTATAAGTGTAAATTGTCCCTGGTGTGTGTAGGGTAGTGTTTATGTGCGGGGATCGCTGGTCAGTGCGGACTCGATGGGCTGAAGAGCCTGTTTCCATGTTGTATTGCTAAAATGAACTAAACATTTCCCAGCATTTAGCAGTAAATACGTTCTCAGTGTGGTCACTACTGTAGTGCAGGAAACAAAACATAGAAACATAGAAAATAGGTGCAAGTGTAGGCCATTCGGCCCTTCGAGCCTGCACCGCCATTCAATATGATCATGGCTGATCATCCAACTCAGTATCCCGTACCTGCCTTCTCTCTTGGACTTGTTTTCACATGGGAACCATCCATAAAATCAATGGGCGGACAATTTAGTTGACACAGATGGTACTGTAGTCAATGCACAGGTGACCCGGATTCAACCCTGATCTTTGGAGCTATCTGTGTGGTGTATTCTTGTCACCGTGTGGGCCTTCTCCAAGTGCCCCCGGTACCATAAGTTATAGGAGCAGAATTAGGCCATTCGTCCCATCAAGTCTACTCCGCCATTCAATCATGTCTGATCTATCTTTCCCTCTCAACCCCATTCTCCTGCCTTCTCCCCATAACCCCTGACATCCGTACTAATCAAGAATCTATCAATCTCCGCCTTAAAAATATCCCTTGACTTGGCCTCCACAGCCCTATGTTGCAAAGAATTCACAGATTCACCACCATCTGACTAAAGAAATTCCTCCCCATCTCCTCTCTTTTCTGAGGCTATGACGTCTGGTCCTAGACTCTCCCACGTGGAAACATCCTCTCCACATCCACTCTATCCAGGCCTTTCACTATTCTGTACTTTTCAATGAGGTTTACCCCTCATCCTTCTAAACTCCAGCAAGTCTAGGCTCAGCGCTGTCAAACGTTCATCATATGTCGCTCACCAAACAGTTCACTTATCCTTTCTCCAGGGGATGCTGTCTGACCCGCTGAGTTACTCCAGCACTTTGTGTCTTATTTTGTACAGCAGGATGGAGGGAGGCTTAATCTTTCTTCCTCTTTGGAATTAAATGATCCTGCATCTTCTGTATTATTCCCAGAAATACCTGCCATTGTTGTTCCACTGTCATCCCTGCTAGCGTCCCATTTCAGTCAACTTTGGCCAGCTCCTCCCTCATGGCCCCATAGTCCCCTTTGTTCAACTGTAATACTGACACTTCTGATTTGACCTTCTCCATCTCAAATTGCAGATTAAAACTTATCGCAATATGGTCACTACCTCCTAATGGTTCCTTTACCTTGAGTTCCCTTATTAAAAATCCGGTTCATTACACCACACTAAATCCAGAATGGCCTCTCCCTGGTAGGCTCCAGTACAAGCTGCTCCATCTCGGAGGCACTCTACAAACTCCCTTTCTTCGGATATAATGTCACATAGAAACATAGAAACTAGGAGCAGGAGTAGGCCATTCGGCCCTTCGAGCCAGCACCGCCATTCAATATGATCATGGCTGATCGACCAAAATCAGTACCCCATTTTCCCCATATCCCTTGATTCCCTTAGCCCTAACTCCCTCTTGAAAACCACGGCAAACATGAAGAGGCCAATCTCTATCTGATCGAGCGACAACTTTATAAATAATGCATTAAGAATCAGAGGCGACAAGGAATTGTTTACCTTTAAGATTAAGGCATAGCTTTCGTTTCTTTCAGACAGAAGTCATTTAAAAGTAAATAGAGATACAGAAGCTGGATAAACATGACGGTTTCAGCAGTAGTTTAGAATAGAGAAATGGAGATCACATTTCAGGCCTTTCAGAAGGATTGGACAATGTCTTAAGTTCATAAGTGGTAGGAGCAGAATTAGGACATTTGGCCCATCGAGTCTACTCCGCCATTCACTCATGGCTGATCTATCACTCCCTCTCAACCCCATTCTCCTGCCTTCTCCCCATAACCCCTGACACCCGTACTAATCCAGAATATGTCAAAGTAGTGAGTGGGAGGGTAGAGAAGAGAACTCAGTGATTGGGGAAGTTAACAACTATTTAAGTTAAAGAGTGTAAGAGTCAAAAAAGTCACAATGCAACTTAATAGGACTTTGGTTAGATCACATGTGGAGTATCGAGTGCAGTTCTGGTCGCCCCATTACAGGAAGGATGTGGAGACTTTGGTGCAGAAGAGGTTTACTAGAATGCTGAAGATAGACACAAAATGCTGAAGTAACTCCACGGGTCAGGCAGTATTTCTGGAGAAAACGAATAGGTGAAGTTTCGTGATCACGTGCGTTTGCTCCGGTTTTCCCCAACATTCCAAAAAACAAGTAGGTTAATTGTCTTTGGTAAAATTGTAAATTGTCCCTAGTGTGTGTAGTCTAGTGCTGGTGTACGTGGACCGCTGGTTGGCGCGGACTCGGTGGATCAAAGGGCCTATTTCCACTCTGTATCTCTAAAGTCTAAAGTAGAGGATGCACGATTAATGTGGAGAAAAGGAGTAGGCGATGTTTCAGTTTGAGACCCTTGGGGTCTGAAGAAGGGTCCCGATTCGAAATGTCACCTATTCCTTCTCTCCAGAGATGCTGCCTGTCCCACTGGGTTACCCCAGCATTTTGTGTCTATCTTCGGTTTAAACCAGCATCTGCAGTTCCTTCTTAAACATGCACAATTAATATGTTCTCTCTGCTATTTGGAAAGGATGGTAATGAGGTTGCGGCTAATTGTTATTTGCAGCAGAGCGCCTGGTATGTTATCTGTCCTCAGATGCTCTGCATCCTCTGAAATGCACGGTAGGAATCAGAGCCATGAATAACGGCTTCTATTTCTAGATGAGCGAGGCTACATTACTTAAGACTGTGCGTGGAAGGCCAGGCTCAGGGGGAGTGGTTCCTGCGGTGCGGGTGTCAGACGTACCGGTGAGGGATGTCGAATCAGCAGCATCAGCGACTACGATCATTTAAGGGGCTGCTCTTTGCCTTCTGGCTGCACTTCACACACACCATCCTCATCTTTGGCCACCCTGTGCCTAGGGGAGGGGGTATGGGCCAAAGATGTCCTGGTTGGGTTGCTCCCAGACCTGACCAAGCTGGCCATCCACTCGCTACGGCACCAGGGGGGAAGAGGGCTCTGCCCGAGCCGGCTGCCTGCCCCTTTTCCAGGCTTACGTCCGCGCCCGGGACTACACGCAGTCCATGGCGGGACTACGCGCAGTCCACGGGCACCCTGGGGGATTTCCGGGACCGCTGCGCACCGCGGGAAGTGGAAAGTGTCCTTAATAAGGATGGGGAAATAATTGTTTAAGAGTATATTGTAGCGCACGCAGATATCGAACCCGGCGTTCGGAAGCCGTGGTCACGGGACCCGGGAGGGGCTGCTGGTTTTGCGCGGTTTTTCCCTTTGCGCGCATTAGTTCAGCGCTGACCACCATTGTGGGCAGACATGTCTGAAAAGCCTGTATGCTGGATATTGAACTCTCGAATAAAGATCTGTTGAAAACTCCATAGTCGTTTCTGAGATCACTAAAATATTTGATATTGAAGAATATTTGTTTGACTTATTATGGTGGTGGGTTTTGTTTTGAATGATTTCGTATTGGATATATTATTGTAAATCATCAAATAAATAATTTTTGGTTATATATAAGCTGACACATCCATTACGGATACACTTTCTGGCCTTCATCACACGGGCATCACACGGGCATCACACGCCTCAGCACTCGTGAGTAAGGCAAGGCAGCGTCTTTACCACCTCAGGCAATTGAGGAAATTCAGAGTGTCTCCGAGGATCCTCCAGTGCTTCTGCGCAGCGGCGGTGGAAAGCATCTTGGCCGGGAACATTACCATCTGGTTTGGGAATTGCTCTGCCAAGGCCAAGAAGGCTCTGCAGAGAGTAGTGCATTCGGCTGAACGCACTATGGGAACTTCACTCACCCCCCTGCAGGAACTATACAACAGGAGGTGCAACTCCAGAGCAAATAAAATCATGGGGGACCCCTTCCACCCCTGCAACGGACTGTTCCAGCTGCTACGGTCAGGCAAACGCCTCCATTGCCATGCGGTGAGAACGGAGAGGTTGAGAAGGAGTTTCTTCCCAGAGGAAATTCGGACTGTAAACGCCTATCTCACCAGGGACTAACTCTACAGAACGTTTTTCCTTCCATTATTTATTATGTAAAAGAATATGTGTGTTATGATTGTGTTTATAATTTGTTTGGTTGTTTTGTTGTTTGTCTTTTGCACAAAAGTCCGTGAGCATTGCCACTTTCATTTCACTGCACATCTCGTATGTGTATGTGACAAATAAACTTGACTTGACTTGACTTGACTTGACTTGACTCATTAGCTCCACACTACTCATTCTCTCACATCTTCATCGGTCTTTTTGCAAACACAGAAGAGGCAGCACATGCTGGAATCTGGAACAAAACAACACAGAGTCATAGAGTCAACAGCGTGGAAACCTTCGGCCCAACTTGCCCACGCCGGCCAACATTAGTCCCACTTGCCAGCATTTGGTCCATATCCCTCCACACCTGTCCTATCCATGTACCTGACTCACTGTTTTATTAAATGTTGGGATAGCCCCTGCCTCAACTATTTCCTCCTCTGCCTGATACACGGGTTCGATCCTGACTACTGGTGCTGTCTGTTTGGAGTTTGTTCGTTCTCTCCGTGACCTGCGTGGGTTTTTGCCAGGAGCTCTGGTTTCCTCCCACACTCCAAAGATGTACAGGTTTGTAATCCGATTGGCTTCGGTAAAATTGTAAATTGTCCCTAGTGTTTGTTGGATAGTGTTAATGTGCGGGGATCGCTGGCCGGCGCTGACTCAGCGGGACGAAGGGCCTGTTTCCGCGCTGTATCTCTAAACTAAACTAAATTAAACAATTGAAGTGTCCATGGTACATGGTCCATAAAGAACATGGATTGGTGACGTATCAGGTCAGGACCCTTCTCCAGACCCTGCTTTAACCACTCTCTCTGACAGTGTAAGCTGGGTACTCACCACTCTCTGGATGAGAAGAAGTCCTTTCAGATCCCATCCAGGTATTTAGAGCCACAGCATGGAGGCAGGCCCTTCGGCCCACCAAGCCCGCCCCGACCACTGGATGGCGCCGTCAGCGATGGCAGCCTCGACAACGGTCTGTCTTTCTTTTCGTCTTTTTTGTGTTATTTTTAATGTGTTTTAAAAGTTTGTGTTAATAGACAATAGGTGCAGGAGTCGGCCATTCAGCCCTTCGAACCAGCACTGCCATTCAATGTGATCATGGCTGATCATCCCCAATCAGTACCCCGTTCCTGCCTTCTCCCCTGCCTCCGCTATCTTTAAGAGCCCTATCTAGCTCTCTCTTGAAAGCATCCAGAGAACTGCCTCCACTGCCCTCTGAGGCAGAGAATTCCACAGACTCACCACTCTCTGTGAGTGTTCTCTGGTTTGTTTTATGTGGGGGGTGAGGGAGGGGGAAACTTTTTGTCAATTTCTTACCTTGCAGGAGATGCGATTGTTTTCCAGATCATATCTCCGGTTGCTCTGCAGCCTAACATCATGGAGTGGGGCGGCCTTGCTCAAGACTGACTTTGAGCCCCAACGCCAGGTTGTGGATTCGCCATCAGAACCTGCGATCCCTGGCCTGGGATCGACGCTCCAGCCTGTGGTTTTCACCATCGAGGAGCTCGCAGTCTAGGGTAGAGGCTGATGTCAGGAAGCTCCAGTCGCAGAAGGTTTTGACCAGCCCCAACCCAGGGTAGATCACCCTGTGCGGGGGAGCTGAGATTCCCCCCGCCCCCCGTCCCCGCCACCCGTGATGCAGGAGCTTGATCGCCCTGACATGGAGGGCCTGCCGCCGGCTACGGGAGGCAAGATCGCCTCGTCAACGGAAAGCCCGAGGCCCCCCCGACAGCGGAAGAACAAACAAGGGAGAGATTGAAATTTTGTTTTGCCTTCCATCACAGTGAGGAATGTGGAGGGGTCACTGTGATGGATGTTTATGTTAAAATGTATTTTGTGTGTTTTGTTGCTTTTTATGGTATGGCTGTATGGCAAATCAAATTCCTCGTACGTTGCAAAACCTACTTGGCTAATAAAGTAATTCTGATTAATATGATCACCTGTGCACCTGTCCTACACACTAGGCACAATTTACAGCAGCTAATTATACTTACAAACCCGCACATCTTTTGAATGTGGGAGGAAGCTGGAACACCCGGAGTGTGAAATCCACACAGTCACAGGGTGAACGTACAAGTTGCCACAGAAGGCTGTGGAGACCAAGTCAATGGATATTTTTAAGGCGGAGATTAACAGATTCTTGATTAGTACGTGTGTCTGGGGTTATGGGGAGAAGGCAGGAGAATGGGGTTGAGTGGGAAAGATAGGTCAGCCATGAATGAATGGCGGGGTAGACTTGATGGGTCGAATGGCCTAATACTGCTCTGACAACTTATGAACTCCACAGAGCCAGCACATCCTTCCACAGACATTCCAAGTTTGCTCTCAGTACTCCAAATGTGGCCTGACCAGTGCCTTGTAGAGCTTTGTGCATTGTGATCCAACAGACCCGTTCTATCCTAACTATGGAGTGAATGGACAGGCAACGTTTTGGGTTGGGACCCTTCTTCAGATTGGGACACTTCCAGCTTTCCAACCATTCTCCCCCCCCCCCCCCCCCCCCCCCCCCCCCCCCCCGACTAGAATCAGTCTGAAGAAGGGTCCTGACCCAAAACGTTATGTATCCATTCCTTCCACAGATGCTGCCTGACCTGCTGAGTCACTCCAGCACTTTATGTTTTGCTCCAGAAAATTTGATTCTGAAACCTGTTCAAATGTTTGTTTAAATCTTATGACATTTATAGAGGTGTCAGGTTATGGGAAGAAGGTCATAAAGTCATAAAGTGATAGAAGCAGAATTAGGAAATCCGGCCCATCAAGTCTACTCCGCCATTCAATCATGGCTGATCTATCTCTCCATCCTCTCCTGCCCTTCCCCCATAACCCCGGACACCCGTTCTAATCAAAAATCTATCTATCTCAGCATTAAATATATCCACTGACTTGGCCTCCAGCTTTCTTTTGAAAAGAATTCCACAGATTTACCACTCTCTGACGAAAGAAATTCCTCCTCATCTCCTTCCTAAAAGAACGTCCTTTAATTCGGAGGCTACGACCTCTAGTCCTAGACTCTCCCACTAGTGGAAACTTCCTCTCCACATCCACTCTATCCAAGCCTGTCACTATTCTGCATGTTTCAATAGACAATAGACAATAGGTGCAGGAGTAGACCATTCGGCCCTTCAAGCCAGCACCAACCAACATTCAATGTGATCATGGCTGATCATCCACAATCTGTACCCCGTACTTGCCTTCTCCCGATATCCCTTGACTCCGCTATCTTTAAGAGCTCTATCTAACTCTCTCTTAAAAGCATCCAGAGAATTGGCCTCAACTGCCTTGAGGCAGAGAATTCCACAGATTCACAACTCTCTGGGTGAAAACGCTTTTCCTCATCTCTGTTCTACAGGGCACAATAGCAAAAGACAACTGCATCTAAATGCCCTGTCCCTTATTCTTAAACTGTTGCCCCTGGTTCTGGACTCCCCCAACAGTGGGAACATGTTTCCTGTCTCTAGCGTGTCCAAACCCTTAATAATCTTACATGTTTCAATAAGATTCCCTCTTATCTAAATTTCAGTGTATACAAGTCGCTCCATTCTATCAACATATGACAGGCCTATGATCCCGGGAATTAACGTTGTGAACCAACGCTGCACCCCCTCAATAGCAAGAATGTCCTTCCTAAAATTTGGAACCAGAACCAGGGGCCACAGTTTACGAATAAGGAGTACGCCATTTAGAACGGAGGCGAGGAAACATTTTTTCTCACAGAGTGTGGAATTCTCTGCCTCAGAGGGCGGTGGAGGCAGGTTCTCTGGATGCTTTCAAGAGAGAGCTAGATAGGGCTCTTAAAAATAGCAGAGTCAGGGGATATGGGGAGAAGGCAGGAACGGGGTACTGATTGGGGATGATCAGCCATGATCGCATTGAATGGTGGTGCTGGATCGAAGGGCAGGTTGGCTTACTCCTGCACCTATTGTCTATTTGAGACCAAAACTGCACACAATACTCCAAGTGTGGTCTCACTAGGGCCCTGTACAACTGCAGAAGGAGCTGTTTGCTCCTCTTGTTATGAAGACCACCTCCTCTTGTTATGAAGGCCAACATGCCATTTGCTTTCTTTACCGCCTGCTGTACCTGCATGCTTACGTTCAGTAACTGATGAACAAGGACCCCCCAGATCTCGTTGTACTTCCCCTTTTCCCCAAACTTGACACCATTCAGATAATAATCTGCCTTCCTGTGTTTGCCACCAAAGTGGATAACCTCACATTTATCCACGTTAAACTACATCTGCCATGCATCTGCCCACTCACCCAACCTGTTTAAGTCACCCTGCATCAATGAGGTCCTGTTTCAATGAGGTCCCCCCCTCATTCTTCTAAACACCAGCAAGTAGAGGTTCGGTGCCATCAAACGCTCATCATATATTAACCCACTCATTCCTGGGATCATTCTTGTAAACCTCCTCTCAATCCCTCTCCAGAGCCAGCACATCCTTCCTCAGATATGGTGCCCAAAATTGCTCACAATACTCCAAATGCTGCCTGACCAGCGCCTCAGCATAACATACCTGTTTTTGTGTTCCTGCCCCCTTGAAATAAATATAATTTCCATATATTCAGAAGGTAGGAGAATGGGGTTGAGAGGGATAGATAGAACAACCATGATGGGATGGCGGAGTAGACTCGATGGGCCTAATGGCCTAATTCTGTTCCTAGAACTTCTGAACTTATGGAACTAGTCTTAAAGTGGAAGCAGTACCACTGGTTGCCAGATGATGGCGATGCTGAGAAGGCCACAGGGCACAATACCAAAAGACAAACTACTGGAGGATTTGTGGCAGATTCCAGCATCTGCAGTCTTTTGTGTCTTCAGTATCTAACAGCTCATGAGCGACACTCTCAGGGCATTTGTTGAAAAGTACCTTGTGTCCATTCTAGAAAGATGCAGAGAAGTTGTTGCCAAGACTTGAGGGCCTGAGCTATCGGGAGGTTGAGCAGGATAGACCTTTATTCCTTGGAGCGTAGGAGGATGAAGGGTGATCTCACTTCCTTATCTCTGTGTCTCCACCTCCCCTCCCTCTCAGTCTGAAAAAGGGTCTCAACCCGAAACGTCACCCATTCCTTCTCTCCGGAGATACTGCCTGTCCCGCTGAGGTACTCCAGCATTCTGTGTCTATATGGTCATATAGACCATATAATATAACCATATAACAATTACAGCATGGAAACAGGCCATCTCGGCCCTTCTAGTCCGTGCCGAACACGTATTTTCCCCTAGTCCCATCTACCTGCACTCATACCAAAACCCTCCATTCTTTTCCCGTCCATATACCTATCTAATTTATTTTGAAATGATAAAATTCGAACCTGCCTCCACTTCCACTGGAAGCTCATTCCACACAGCTACCACTCTCTGAGTAAAGAAGTTCCCCCTCATGTTACCCCTAAACTTCAGTCCCTTAATT
Source organism: Leucoraja erinaceus (assembly GCF_028641065.1). Taxonomy (NCBI): domain Eukaryota; kingdom Metazoa; phylum Chordata; class Chondrichthyes; order Rajiformes; family Rajidae; genus Leucoraja; species Leucoraja erinaceus. The sequence continues at coordinate 285,116 of NC_073377.1, forward strand.
CTCAAATCATGTCCTCTTGTTTGAATGTTCCCTACTCTCAATGGGAAAAGCTTATCCACGTCAACTCTGTCTATCCCTCTCATCATTTTAAAGACCTCTATCAAGTTCCCCCCTTAACCTTCTGCGCTCCAAAGAATAAAGACCTAACTTGTTCAACCTTTCTCTGTAACTTAGTTGCTGAAACCCAGGCAACATTCTAGTAAATCACCTCTGTACTCTCTCTATTTTGTTGACATCCTTCCTATAATTGGGCGACCAAAATTGTACACCATACTCCAGAATTGGCCTCACCAATGCCTTGTACAATTTTAACATTACATCCCAACTTCTATACTCAGTTTCTATACTCAGTTCTATACTCTTCGGTTTAAACCAGCATCTGTCGTTCCTTTTTACACACCTCTTTTAAACTTTGCCCCTCTCACCTTAAAGCCATGCTTTCTAGAATTTGATTTTTCAATCCAAGTTGGAAGACTGTAAACATTCTTATTAAATCTTTTCACTCACATCTTAAACTTATGTCCCCTGGTTCTTGATTCCCCTCCCTGGGAAAATAACAGAAAAAAGGAACTGCAGATGTTGGTTTGCCAAGGAAAGACACAAAATGCTGGAGTAACACAGCGGGTCAGGCAGCGTCCCTGGTGAAGGTGGACAGGTGATCTTTTGGGTCGGGGTACTGCTTCAGGCCGATTGCAGTGGTCACAATCAATCTGAAGAATTGTCTTCAAATCCAGTGTTAAAACACATTTGTACTCCCTGGCTTTTGACCGTGCCTGAGAATTTGCTTCTGTTTTTGGTGTTTTTGATGTTTCTTTACTTTACATGTCTTTTCCTACTATTTCTTTTGATTGTTATTTTTGGTGTGTATTAACTTTTTTTTGTCAATGATTAGTGATGTACAGCACTTTGTTGCAACTATGTTTGTTTTTAAAGTGCTCTATAAATAAAATTATTATTATTATTATTATTTATTATAAAAAGGTCACGGGGCTTCCTCTCTTGCATCATAGATGAGGCCCTCACACATGTCTCCTCGGTACCCCACAGCTCCACCCGTTTTCCCATAACCCTGAGACCTTACCATTCATCCCATCAGTCATCGCATACAGCACATAATCCTCCAACATTTTCGCCTCCTCCAACAGGGTTAGTGCATGTGACTATAAATGTAACTTGAACACTAGTTACATCTTCCCATCTCCACCCCTTTCCTCTTTCCGCAGAGACTGTTCCCTCCGCAACTCCCTGGTTTCCCTCCGCAACTCCCTGGTTAACACATCCCTCCCACGAAAACCACCCCCTCCCCAGGTACATTTCCCTGCAACCGCAGAAGACGCAACACATGTCCCTATACCTCCTCCCGCGACTGTCCAGGGACCTCGACAGTCCTTTCAGGTGAGGCAGAGGCTCACTAGCACCTCCTACAGCTCATACATCGGCGAGACCAAACGTAGACTGGTCGATCATTTCGTGGAACACCTTCGCTCAGTCCACCTGAACCAACCAGATCTCCCGGTCGCTAAACACTTTAATTCTCCTTCCCATTCCCACACAGACCTTTCTGTCCTAGGCCTCCTCCAATGCCAGAGTGAGGCTAAACACAAATTGGAGGAACAGCAACTCATATTTTGCATGGGCAGCTTACAGCCCAGTGGTATGAATATAGATTTTTTTTAACTTCAACATTCAGCATTCCCTCTCTCTCTCCATTCCTCCCCCACCCAAGCCGCACCAGCTTTCGTTCTCGCCCAACAAACAGCTACCAATGGCCTGTTTCCTTTATCATTGTTACTTTTTTGCATATCTTTCATTCATTGTTCTTTATCTCTCCAAATCATCATTTATATCTCGTTTCCCTTTCCCGTGAGTTTCAGTCTGAAGAAGGGTCTCGACCCGAAAAGTCACCCATTCCTTCCTTCCAGAGATGCTGCCTGACCCGCTGAGTTACTCCAGCTTCTTGTGTCTTTCAATGTTCATACAACTGGGTTGTAAGCTTTTTGTATCTACCTTTCCATATTCCACTGAGTTACTAAGCCTTTTGGATCTTTTCGGGGGAAAAGCTCTGTGCATTCACCTATAGTTTATAAGTTTTTGGAGCAGAATTAGGCTCATCAAGTCTACTCCGCCATTCAATCACGGTTGATCTATATTTCCCCCTTAACACCATTCCCCTGCCTTCTCCCCATAACCCATGACACCCGCACTAATCAAGAATCTATCAATCTCTGGCTAAAGAAATTCCTTTTCAAAGGTATAAGAACTGCAGTTGTTGGAAACATCAGAGGTAGACAAAAATGCTGGAGAAGCCTTTTTGCCTACCTTTTCAAAAGTTCTGAGGCTATGGCCTTTGACTAAAGAAATTCCTTTCTTCTGCAGTTGTATAAGGTTCTGGTAAGACCACATCTGGAGTATTGTGTAAAGTTTTGGTCTCCTAATTTGAGGAAGGACATGCTTGGGATTGAGGCAGTGCAGCGTAGGTTCACGAGATTGATTCCAGGGATGGCGAGACTGTCATATGAGGAAGGATTGAAAATATTAGGCTTGTATTCACTGGAGTTTAGAAGGATAAGGGGGATTATAGAAACATATAAAATTATAAAAGGACTAGACAAGCTAGATGCGGGAAAAATGTTCCCAATGTTGGACGAGTCCAGAACCAGGGGCCACAGTCTTAGAATAAAGGGGAGGTCATTTAGGACTGAGGTGAGATAAAAACGTTTCTACCCAGAGAGTTGTGAATTTGTGGAATTCCCTGCCACAGAGGGCAGTGGAGGCCAAGTCACTGGATGGATTTAAGGGAGAGTTATGCCCCTGTCCCACTTGGGAAACCTGAACGGAAACTTCTGGAGACTTTGTGCCCCACCCAAGGTTTCCGTGCGGTTCCTGGAGGTTGCAGGTGGTTGCCAGAGGTTGCAGGTAGTGGAAGCAGGTAGGGAGACTGACAAAAACCTCGGAGAACCGCACGGAAATGTTGGGTGGGGCGCAAAGTCTCCAGAGGTTTCCGTTCAGGTTTCCTAAGTGGGACAGGTCATTAGATAGAGCTCTAGGGGCCAGTGGAATAAAGGGATATGGGGAGAAGGCAGGCACGGGTTATTGATTTGGGACGATCAGCCATGATCACAATGAATGACGGTGCTGGCACGAAGGGCCGAATGGCCTCCTCCTGCATCTATTTTCTATGTTTCTAAAGGTATGTACTTTTATTCTGAGGCTATGTTCTCTGGTCCTGGACTCTCCCACAAGTGGAAATATCCTTTCCACTCATGATTTGATACTCCTCTGTAAGATCAGCCCTCAGCCTCCTGCGCTCCAAGGAATAAAGTCCTGGACTGGTCAACCTCCCCCTAGAGCTCATGCCCTGGGGTCCAAGCACCATCCTCGTTAATGTTCTCTGCACGCCTTCCGTCTTAATGACATCCTTCCTATAGCCGGGTGACCAAAACTGAACACAGTACACCAAATAAACTCTTCAACACAAACTCCCCTTGTGTTACCCCATTCCAATTGGAGGGAATAAAAAAAAACCAAAATGAATACTTTAGAAAACACATCCAGGATTTTAATTTCTCCGTTTCACCAATGCCAATATCAATCAGACATTAAACAAGAAACCAATGATCAATATAATTGCGATATATTACAGTTATCAGATTGGCTTTGGATTCTGGCACTGTGGTAGAAATAAACTGTTGACATTTACAGACGCAAGGAACTGCAGATGCTGGTTAATCCAAAGAAGACACAAAGTGCTGGAGTAACTCAGCAGGTCAGGCCGCGTCTCTGGAGAACGTGGATAGGTGACGTTTTGGATGCTGTATGTTCTGAATGTCTCATGTTCACTAGAGTTGCTGCCTGACCCACGGAGTTACTCCAGCAGTTAGATGCCTTTCTTCATTTACAACCTGTTTACAACTTGATTGTAATGGAGGACGTGTATACAGTATAAATGTGCTGGTGCGACGGGCAGTGGAGAGTGGGGTCAGCATCTTCATGGTCTGGTTTGCATCTTCCATCAGAACCTGGGCAAGGAAGCTTCCTCGTCGATGCCTTCATCTGGGATGAATCAATAGACCTGGCTACCGTCTTGGCTACCAAGTACTCCCCGAAAAACCATCACAACCAATGCATTCAGCGTCACAATTCATTCACAACCATGGAAGTGAAGGCCCGCACATTGGCTGCCCTCATTGGGCAGTGAGGTGCCAGTAGAGGTAACAAAGTCTGCAGAGGGGCAAAATCTCAGATAGACACAACAAGCTGGAGTAACTCAGTGCATCTGACAGCATCTCTGGGGAGAAGGAATAGGTGGCGTTTCAGGTCGAGACCCTTGCCCGTTAAGTCGCTGGTGGTGAAGTTGAGGAGAGACCAATGCCACTATAAGGGACCTGAGTAGCGTACGTATCCATTACTCTGCCGATAGGGGGGTGGGGACACTCGTTATACACCATCTCAGAAACCCCCCTCCCTGTCTGAAGGTTACAAATGGAATCAAAGCAAATCAAATCAATCAGTCCTATATCTCCTGTGGACGGGTGCGAAGGGATGGTAAGGTGGAAGTGGGGGAGTGAAGGGGAGGGGTTTAATCAGGAAAACTTTGGCAAAGTGCTCAACGGTACTTCCGCAAACAATCAGCCCCCTTCTCTCCGTTGTGCCACCTCCTCGGAAGAGATGCATAAAATAAAATGCAGCGCGCAAATAATGAAAAGTGAAGGACTTAGGGGTGTGAGCTTTCCTTCAGTAACAGGTGGGTGGCAATCCAGGGCCAGTCACTTTCTTCATTCAATGCCCAAACACTTCAAGCTGGTCGTTCAACATAAGCAGCAAACATACAAAGACACTTCCTCCAGGCACATCCCATTATCCCAAGCACCCGGGCACAGCGCCCCGACCACCGCTGTCCTTTAATGCTCTGCGTCCATCGCGTCCAAATACTTGGCTTCGATGATCCTGGGTAGAAGGAGGCACCTGTGCAGAGGGAGAGGGCGGAAAGGTGAGGCTTCCCTGCACAGTTACGCTTAGTCAACCTTCTATTGAGGACCCCCAAGTGTACAGAGTATTGGGTTCAGCTCACAATGGGGAGCGTGGATGAGGACAGGAAGCTGGATAGAGTGTAATGGGAGTGGACGGGTCTACTAGTGGGAGAGTCTAGGACCAAAGGCCACAGCCTCAGAATGAAAGGATGCACCTTTAGAAAGGTGATGAAGAGAAATTTCTTGAGTCAAAGGGTGGTGAATCTGTGGAATTCATTGCAACAGAAGGATGTGGAGGCCAAGTCATTTTAGGTATGTTACAAAACCTTCAGCGATGCTGCAGTTTTTTCTCGGGCTGCTAGCTAATGCTGAAGAATTGTTCGGACTGCCGTTCTGTGAATTTTTTTTTTAATCGCTGGACAATTTCAGCGCTGGAGTAAAATAAAAATCCGCTTCTAATCCCGTCTACGCCGATAACCGGGACGGATTTAACGTACGGGACAGCTAAAGGTAAGCCGTTTATTTTACATATAAAAGTGCTTCTTAGGATTACCTTAATCCAAAATTTCACGTTGCAAAAAGGTGATTTAGACCCCATACGAACCTGCAGTGTTTTTCCTGCCGATATGGGGTTTAAATTCACCGCAACCGCAACGTTCGAATCGATCGTGTTCCACAAAATCCCACTCGCAAGATGATTAAAATGGCCATTAATTTACGGGAATTAAACACTAAATCCCTTCCATTTGGCCTATAAATTCATGACAATCAGATTTAAAAATCATGTTATATTGTGAATTCTTGTGTGAATGTTATTTGGACGCTATTTAAAAATGTTAATTTTTTCTTAAGAAATGGATAGATGTTTAGATCTAGTAATTGAATTTTGTAATTAAAAATACTTTCAGTTCTCTTAATTTTTAACAAAGTTATGGTTTTTTGACTGTCCTCGAGCACAGTTTTTGTGTTAAGTCAATGGAAAATCAATAGGGAACAAGATGCTAATTTCCAAGTATGAAAATGGCCACAACTTTTGTAATACTGAAGATATGAAAGTGAATTAGGTGTCAAATTAAACCTCTTTTTATGCTTTATCTGATGGGATAAATTGCAGGCTTTATTTTTAAAATCTCAAAAATTTTGTAACATTCCTAGTCATTTGATATTTTTAAGGTGGAGATTGCTGGATTCTTGATTTGTAAGGGTGTCAGGGGTTATGGGGAGAAGGCAGGAGAATGGGGTTGAAAGGGATAGATAGATCACCCATGATTGAACAGTGTAGTGGACTTGATGGACCGAATGGCCTCATTCTGCTCCTATGACTTATGAATTTATGAAACTGTGAAACAATAGAACTGCAGATGCTGGTTTATACCATAGACATGAAGTGTTGGAATAACTCAGCAGGTCAGGCAGCATCTCAGGATAAAAATGACGTTTCAGGTCGGGACGCTTCATCAGACTGAAAGTAGGGGGTGAGGGAGGTGAAGAGCTGGAGGCGAAAAAAGACCTGGACTAATCAGGGCCAGCCACAAATGACCTCAGGCTGTACTTGGTAGGTCCATTGTTGGCTCGGGAAGGTGTGATCTCAAGAGAAACAATGTGGGGAACTGTAGAACTAGTAAAACGATTCAGGAGGAGGAAGGGGGCAAGGAGGGTGGAAGGGAGGAGAGCATGAGATGAAGTTACTTAAAATTAGAGAATCCAATATTCATACAATGGATGATCAGCCATGATCATATTGAATGGCAGTGCAGGCTCGAAGGGCCGAATGGCCTACTCCTGCACCTAATTTCTATTTCTATGTTTCATACCACTGGGGTGTAAATTTCCCAAGCGAAATAGGAGGTTCTTTTCCTCCAATTTGCGCTGGGTCTCTGGTTCTGGACTCTCCCAACATCGGGAACATATATCCTGCCTCTAGCGTGTCCAAGCCCTTAACAATCTTATATTTCAATGAGATGCCCTCTCATCCTTCTAAACTCCAGAGTGTACAAGTCCAGCTGCTCTATTCTCTCAGCATATGACAGTCCCGCCATCCCGGGATTTAACCTTGTAAACCTACGCTGCACTCCCTCAATAGCAAGAATGTCCTTCCTCAAATTAGGGGACCAAAACTGCACACAATACGCCGTGTGGTCTCACTAGGGCTCCGTACAACTGCAGAATGACCTCTATGCTCATATATTTCATTCCTCTTGTTATAAAGGCCAACATGCCATTCGCTTTCTTCACTGACTGCTGTACCTGCATGCTTACTTTCATAGACAGATGAACAAGGACCCCAAGATCCCGTTGTACTTCCACTTTTCCAAACTTGATGTTATTTTGATAGTAATCTGCCTTCCTGTTTTTGCTACCAAAGTGGATAATCTCACATTTATCCGCATTAAACTTCATCTGCCAAGCATCTGCCCACTCCCCCAACCTGTCCAAGTCACCCTGCATTCTCATAGCCCTGTCTCTGAGTCCCTGCCTCAATTACCTCCTCTGGCAGCTCGTTTCATACATTCACCACAAGTTTGTCCCCTCAGGTTCACATTAAACCTTTTCCCCTGCATCTTATGAAAACACTAACCTGATGGGGACCATCGCCAGCATTATGGGTGGGAAGACCATCTTAAAGTACGGAAGTGGGGCCATTCCAAAGCCGCAGAGGATGGCGACCTCGACCAACTGGAGTCCAGTGAAGTAATGGATCTTCCTCTGTGGGACCCTCCTGATGTAGTGCGTGGGAGGATAGGAGGTCTAGACCAGAATGCAAACAAATAAAACAATCAGACCACCATTCAGAAATTGAAGACCAGTAGTTACGCAGGATCTCTAAACTAAACTAAAGGGCGGCACGGTGACGCAGTGGTAGAGTTGCTGCCTTGCAGCACCGGAGATCCGGGTTCGATCCCGACTACAGACGCTGTCTGTACACCATTTGCATGTTCTCCCCATGACCTGCGTAGGTTTTCTCCGGGATTTTCAGTTTCCTCCAACACTCCAAAGACGTTTGTACGATAATTAGTTTGGTATAAAGATAAATTGTCCCTGGTGTGTGTAGCATAGTGTTAGTGTGTGGGAATCGCTGGTCGGTGCGGACTCGGTGGGATGAAGGGCCTGCTTCCGTGCTGTGTCTTTAAACTAAACTAAACTAAAATAGACAAAATGCTGGAGAAACGCAGCAGGTCAGGCAAAGTGTGTGGTGGAAATGGAAAGACAACGTTTTGGGACGACGATTCAAGCTGATTAAATGTCTTCACCATAAAACATTGAGGCTTTCTCCCTCCATGGATGCTGCCTGACCTGATGAATAACCCCCAGAATTTGTGCCTCTCATTTCACATTTCAGCATTCAGTAGAGTCATCGGGTCAGAGTGATGCAGTGTGGAAACAGGCCCTTCGGCCCAACTTGCCCACACCAGTCAACAAGTCCCAGCTACACTGGTCCCACCTGCCCGCCTTTGGTCCATATCCCTCCAAACCTGTCCAATCCATGTACCTGTCTAACTGTTTCTTAAACGTTGGGATAGTCCCAGCCTCAACTACCTCCTCTGGCAGCTCGTTCCATACACCCACCACCCTTTCTGTGAAAACGTTATCCTTCAGATTCCTGATAAATCTTTTCCCCTTCACTTTAAACCTATGTCCTCTGGTCCTCGATTTCCCTACTCTGGGCAAGAGACTGTGCATCTACCCGATCTATTCCACTCATCATTTTTTACACCTCTATAAAATGACCCCTGGCTGCAAGAAATAGTGACCCAGTCTACTCAACCTGTCCCTATAGCTCAGACCCTATAGTCCTGGCAACATGCTGGTAAATCTTATCTGTACCCTTTCCAGCTTGCGCACTTTTTGCTTTTTGATGAGTGAACTGAATTGGTTTTAACAACAATCCAATAGCATCTTGATTGCTAAGTATTGATCCTAGCTTTTTATTCCAGATTCACTCAATTAACTGAGTTTAAAATGACTCTGCTGGGAATTGAATACAGGATAATTTGTCAAGGATGTTTCGTGTAGTTCAGTTTAGAGATACAGCGAGGAAATAGGCCCTGTGGCCCACCAGTGCCGCCGACCAGCGATCCCCGTACACTAGCGCTATCCTACACACTAGGGACAATTTACGATTATTTTTTTTTTTTAAACCAAAGCCAATTAACCTGCAAACCTGTACATATTTTGAGTGTGGGAGAAAACCGGAGCACCCGGGGAAAACTACGCGGTCACGGGGAGAATGTACAAACAGCGTACAGCCAGCACACATAGTCAAGATTAGTCGTTAGTTAATTGTCACGTGTATCGAGGTACTATGAAAACCTTTTTTTGCACGCTAATCAGTCAACGAAAAGACAAAACATGATTACAATCAAGACTTCCGCAGTGTGCAGATACATGATAAAGGGATTGACATGACATTTTTATGCTGTTGGAGTAGAGAATAAAAAGAGTGGAGCGATTACGATGCGTAATTGTCGATCCACTTCTGTGACGCCTGGGTTGGGCGCCATCTTGGATCCGATCATCAAACCAGGGTCTGTGGCATTGAAAGGCAGCAACATTACTGCTGCACCACCATGTTATGATGACTATTGCTGCTACGTAACCACGATGTTGCCAGGCGCATTAATGTTGAGAGCCATTTGCACCAGGACCTGCTTCAAACCTTCATAGTGGACAACAAACTGCAGATGCTGATACTGCGACCAAAAAATAAAAAGCTGCAGGAACTCTGCAGGTCAGGCCGCATCTGTGGTGCAGCGGTAGAGTTGCTACCTTACAGTGCCAGAGACCCGGGTTCGATCCTGGCAACGGGTGCTGTCTGTAATGAGTTTGTTCGTTCTCCCCGTGACCGTATGGGTTTTCTCCGGGTGCTCAGGTTTCCTCCCACACAAGACGTACGGGTTTGTAGATGAATTGGCTTCTTCAGTAATTGCCCCTAGTGTGTAGGATAATGCTAGTGTGCAGGGATCTGTGAGGAGGGAGCTATTTTATGTGGGGGGGTGGAGAGCTTTTTCTAACCTCTTACCTCGACGGAGATGCGATTTTTTTTCCGTATCGTATCTCCGTTTGCACTGCAGCCTAACATCGAGGAGTTGGCGGCCTTTGCTGGAGACCGATTTTGAGAGCTCCACCATGGGTGCTTGCGGACTTAACATCACGGAGCTCGCGGTCTCTGGTCAGAGACCGACTTCGGGAACTCCAAGCTGCGTGAGTTTTAATTGCCCCGACGCGGGGGCTTCGACCACCGGCTGTGGGAGCTTCGATCGCCCTAACGGATGGACTTTTTTGCCTTCCATCACAGTGAGGAACATGGGGAATCAGCTGTGGTGGATGTTTATGTTAACCTTTATGTAGTTGTGTGCCTTGTTGCTTTTTTTCCCTTATGGCTGTTTTGTAATTCGCATATCAATGTATCTTAATTGGTACATGTGACAATAAAAGACCTTTGAAACCTTGGGTGGGAGAGAGGGAAAAAAAGTTGCCTTCTCCCCATAACCCCTGACACCCGTACTAAACAAGAATCCATCAATCTCTGCCTTAAAAATATACTTGGCCTCCACAGCCATCTGTGGCAATGAACTGCACAGATTCACCACTGTCTGAGTAAAGAAATTCCTCCATATCTTTCTAAGGGTACGTCCTTTTATACTGAGGCTGTGGCCTCTGGTCCTAGATTCTCACCCATGAGTGAACACACCCACTCCATATCCACCCTATCCATGCCCCCATCCTGAGCTTCGGATCAGCATGAAGGGGACATCAATAACCAGGGAAGAGGGAGTGGCTGGGGTGAGACCGGCCCTTGATCACGCCGAGGGCCTTTACCTGTTCTGTGAAGAGAAGAGCCAGTCTTTCAAAGAACTGGCACCCATCGATGGATGTGACGGAGACGTAGAGGAAGAGGCCGTACAAGACGGGTTTTGGAATCCACTGAAGGGGGACGGGTAGCATGAGAAGCGAGATGCCCACCAGTATGTGGGCCACGAGGGCCGACACCCGCGTCTCCCTCACTCGCACTATCCTGAGTTGCAAAAGGAGGAAAGCACACAAGAGGTTAACAAGCACCTTTCAATTCATGAGATCGAAAAAGATAGGAGCGGAATTAGGCCATTCGGCCCATCACGTCTACTCCGACCATTCAATCATGGCTGATCTACCTCTCCCTCCTAAAGGGCCTGTCCCACTTTCATGACCTTTTTTACTCATGGACATTTTCCATCATGTTGAAAAAAACTCCCTGACCTACTCGATGCCACGAGTACCTACGACTAGCATCACGACCTACCTATGATCTCCTACGACCTCGTGACGACCATGCTGCGAGTACGAATCAAGGGCAAACTCGGCAAAGGTCGTGAATTAGGTTGTGAAAATGGGACAGGCCCTTAACCCTATTCTCCTGCCCCCGCCCCATAACCCTCCCCCCACCCCATAAACCATTCAGAGAAAGTCAAATGATTTTGGATAAAGAAAACTTTCTACCGTTGTTTTTATTTAGTTTAGTTCATAGTGTTAGTAGTAGTGTGTGTAGTGTAGCATTGTTTGGTGAAGGCAGCAACTCTACCTACTGCTGCGCCACCATTATTATTATTGTGACACACCACAATGTAAAGCTTTTTGGTGAGTGCTGTATAATCACCTATACATGTATAGCCGCTATATTCAAGAAGGAATTGCTACATTTAAGAGGGAGTTAGATGTGGCCCTTGTGGCTAAAGAGGTCAGGGGGCATGGAGAGAAGGCAGGCACAGGATACTGAGTTGGATGATCAGCCATAGAAACATAGAAAATAGGTGCAGGAGTAGGCCATTCAGCCCTTCGAGCCTGCACCGCCATTCAATATGATCATGGCTGATCATCCAACTCAGTATCCTGTACCTGCCTTCTCTCCATACCCCCTGATCCCTTTAGCCACAAGGGCCACATCTAACTCTCTCTTAAATATAGCCAATGAACTGGCATCAACTACCTTCTGTGGCAGAGAATTCCAGAGATTCACCACTCTCTGTGTGAAAAAATGTGTTTTTCTCATCTCGGTCCTAAAAGATTTCCCCCCTTATCCTTAAACTGTGACCCTTGTTCTGGACTTCTGTATTCTCTTCCCACTGACTGGATAGCACGCAACAAAACACTGTACCTCTGTCCATGTGACAATAAATCATGCGAAGAATCTCTTCGTAGATAAAGGGAAAGAAAAAAGGCATTTGACAAATCAATATAAGACACTGTGCTGGAGTAACTCAGTATCTCTGGGGAACATGGATAGGTGACGCTCCGGGTCGAGACCCCTACTCATAAATCATTACGGCTGCACTGGTTGTCCAAATTCCCTATCCTTCTCCTGGAATCCTACAAAGTTTCCTTCAAATGTATCGAGTTCCATTTATCAATCTCTGCTGCCACCTCCTGTTCAGGAAGTGCAATAGTCCAGACACAAACCTCTGCAAGAAATATTCACCAGGATGTTTTCCTGGGCTTATTGGCTTGAGTTTTAGTGTGGTATTGGATAGGATGGGAATTGTGTTCTTTGGCACGTAGAAGGTGTAAAGGAGTGACTGGTTGAGATGCACTCACACTCGCAGTCTTTCTCTCCAAGGTGGGAGAATTCTAAAATTATAGGGCATAGACGGCAAGGCGAGAGGGAAGTTTTAAGAGTGGCCTCAATGACAATTTTTTCACTTGGAGGGCAGTCTGTTTCTGTGAAGAGTTGCCAGAGGAGGCTGCAGAGGCAAATACAACTACGATTTTCAAAAGACATTTGGACAGATACGTGGATAGGAAGTATTTAGAGAGCTGTGGGCTAAATGCAGGCAGGTCGGACTATGTCAGAATGCCAACACGGTATGGGCAAAACTGGGATGAAGGGTCTGTTTCCGTACTGGACACCTCTCTGCCACGATCTGCGACCAGGGTTTCTGCCTCCATCCAGACTTCCACACCCCAACAAATAATTGGGTGCAAACAAACAACAGCGGAGACTCGCTGGGGTCCAGCTAAAAACTAAGCGGACACAAGTTGTGTGCTTGAGACGTGTTTTAATCGGTAAGATACAGCTCCCTACTCCTCAAATGGGCACGGGCAATGCCCGACCTTACATACCCCAAAGGGTGAACTCATGACCAGCACCTCCCACACCGAGACACCCGACTCCTCCCTCCAGAGCCGAGGGTTCGCTCTGCCAGTGGCCGACCACCAGGTGGCGCCACATTTTCATAATTTCATTTCATTTCACCAAGCTGCCCCAGCCAGACAAAATACAGCTTTTTTCCCCATGAGCAGTAGCTCTACTCAATAACCAAAAATATGTAGCCTCCTTTTCCTCTGGATATTGTTCAATTCACATGTTTAATCAATAATGTTTTATTATTAATGTTTAATGTTTTATTTGTCATTCCTAACTGTCATTGTATGTTTTGTTGGCACTTGCTGGCAGAGCACCAAGGCAAATTCCTTGTATGTGAATACTTGGCCAATAAACTCATTCATTTATAAACTTCATAAACAAGTAACCGGTGGCCGAGCGGTAGAGTTGGTGCCTTACAGCGCCAGCGATATGGGTTTGATCCATATGTGCTGTCTATATAACCATATAACAATTACAGCACGGAAACAGGCCATCTCGGCCCTTCTAGTCTGCGCCGAAGATTCTCTCACCTAGTTCCATCCACCTGCACTCAGACCATAACCCTCCATTCCTTTCCCATCCATATACCTATCCAATTTATTTTTAAATGATAAAACCGAACCTGCCTCCACCACTTCCACTGGAAGCTCATTCCACACAGCTACCACTCTCTGAGTAAAAATGTTCCCTCTCATGCTACCCCTAAACTTTTGTCCCTTAAATAACCATATAATAACCATATAACAATTACAGCATGGACACAGGCCATCTCGGCCCTACAAGTCCGTGCCGAACAACTTTTTTCCCTTAGTCCCACCTGCCTGCACTCATACCATAACCCTCCATTCTCTTCTCATCCATATGCCTATCCAATTTATTTTTAAATGATACCAATGAACCTGCCGCCACCACCTCCACTGGAAGCTCATTCCACACCGCTACCACTCTCTGAGTAAAGAAGTTCCCCCTCATGTTACCCCTAAACTTCTGTCCCTTAATTCTGAAGTCATGTCCTCTTGTTTGAATCTTCCCTACTCTCAAGTGGGAAAAGCTTGTCCACATCAACTCTGTCTATCCCTCTCATCATTTTAAAGACCTCTATCAAGACCTAACTTATTCAACCTTTCTCTGTAACTTAGTTGTTGAAACCCAGGCAACATTCTAGTAAATCTCCTCTGTACTCTCTCTATTTTGTTGACATCCTTCCTATAATTGGGCGACCAAAATTGTACACCATACTCCAGATTTGGTCTCACCAATGCATTGTACAATTTTAACATTACATCCCAGCTTCTATATTCAATTCTCAAGTCATGTCAAGTCATGTCCTCTTGTTTGAATCTTTCTTATCTCATTGGAAAAAGCTTATCCAGGTCAACTCTGTCTATCCCCCTCATAATTTTAAAGACCTCTATCAAGTCCCCCCTTAACCGTCTGCGCTCCAGAGAATAAAGACCTATCTCGTTCAACCTTTCTCTGTAACTTAGTTGCTCAAACCCAGGCCAGTGGTGTTGAAACCCAATTTGTAGTTTCTCCCCGTGACCTGCGTGGGTTTTGTCTGGAATCTCCGGATACCTCCCAAACTCCAAAGACGTACGGGTTTCTAGGATAATTGGCTTGCTATAACTGTAAAATTGTCCCTAGTGTGTGTAGGATAATGTTAGTGTGCGGGGATTGCTGGTCGGTGCGGACTCAGTGGGCCGAAGGTCCTGTCTCCGCCCTGTATCACTAAACTAAACTAGCCCAAATAACATTTATTCATGCCCCCCAGTTATTGAGCAACAAAACAAAGTGCTGGAGTAACTCGGTGGGTCAGGAAGCACCTGCGGTTACAATGGATAAGCGATGTTTCGGGTCGGGACCCTTCTTCAAAATTATCCCAGCACTTTGTATTTTGCTGCATTTGCAGTTTGGAGGTTGAGGGTTGACGATGTAGCTACATAACAAAATATGAGGCATAGATTATGGGCCATAAGCAGGCAGGTGGGGCCAGTCACAGAGTCATAGACTAGTGTAGATGGGGCATGTTGGGCGGCATGGCCAAGTTGGGCCGAAGGGCCTGTTTTTGCGCTGTATGACTCTATGACTATGCATAGATAGGATAGGATGGACAGTCAGAAACTTTTTCCCAGGGTGGAAACGTCCAACACTAGAGGACATAGCTATAAGGTGAGAGGGGGAAGGTTAATGGAGATGTGCGGAGTAATGGAGATGGGCACTTTTTTTTGTACACAGATGGTGGAGGCCTGGAACAAATTGACAGGGGTGGTGGTGGAGGCTGATACGGTAGAGGTCTTTAGGAGGCTTTTGCACAGGCACATGGAAGTGCAGGGAATAGAGTGAAATGGATCATGTGATATGGTCACAGCCTCAGAATTAAAGGACATTCCTTTAGGAAGGAGATGAGTTGGAAATACTTTAGTCAGAGGGTGGTGAATCTGTGGAATTATTTGCCAATGAAGGCTGTGGAGGCCAAGTCAGTGGATATTTTAAAGGCAGAGATAGATAGTAAGGCAGTCAGGGGTTATGGAGAGAAGGCAGGAGAATGGGATTTGGAGGGAGAGATGGACCAGCCATGATTGAATGGCAGAGTAGACGATGAGCCGAATGGCCTAATTCTGCTCCCATCATTTATGAATGTGAAGGCAGATGAGATCAGTTTAACTTGGCATCATGCTGGGCACAAACATGTGGGCCGAATAACCATATAACAATTACAGCACGGAAACAGGCCATCTCGGCCCTACAAGTCCGTGCCGAACAACTTTTTTCCCTTAGTCCCACCTGCCTGCACTCATACCATAACCCTCCATTCCCTTCTCATCCATATGCCTATCCAATTTATTTTTAAATGATACCAACGAACCTGCCTCCACCACTTCCACTGGAAGCTCATTCCACACCGCTACCACTCTCTGAGTAAAGAAGTTCCCCCTCATGTTACCCCTAAACTTCTGTCCCTTAATTCTGAAGTCATGTCCTCTTGTTTGAATCTTGCCTATTCTCAAAGGGAAAAGCTGGTCCACATCAACTCTGTCTATCCCTCTCATCATTTTAAAGACCTCTATCAAGTCCCCCCTTAACCTTCTGCGCTCCAGAGAATAAAGACCTAACTTATTCAACCTTTCTCTGTAACTTAGTTGTTTAATCCCAGGCAACATTCTATTAAAGCCCGTTCCTATGCTGTACTCTTCTATGTTCTACGTTAAGGCAGCCTTGAAAGCTAAATAATAATTTAAAAAGCAGCAACTCAGACACAGCACAAATGGATTGGTTGTCAACTTACGTCTCGTGGAGATGACCATTCTCCACCCTCTGCTCCACGAAGGCCAGGGCTCGGACGTGCAAGGGAGAATGGGGGAATGCCGAATGCACCCACGGCAGGCCAAAGATGGACAGCACGATGTTGATGAGGCCCACAAGGAAGATGTCCCAGTGATAGCCTGTGCCTTTCCTTAGTCTGCAAGGAAATCATTCGAGGAAGTGGTTAGTGGTTAGAGTGGTTAGTTGACTTCCAATTTAAAGGTAGCAAAGAGGCGTAAACTCTTTAATTCATGTCCATTAGTTCTAGGAGCAGAATTAGGTCATTCGGCCCATCAAGCCTTCTCTACAATTCAATCATGGCTGATCTATCTTTTCCTCTAAACCTCTTTCTTCTGCCTTCACCTCATAACCCCAGACACCTTTACTAAATAAGAATCTGTCAATCAGCGACTTAAAAATATCCATTGACTTGGTCTCCGCAGATGTCCGTGGCAAAGAATTCCACAGATTCACCACCCACTAATAAAGAACGTCCTCTTCATCTTTTGTTCTTTTAGGAAGGACATTAGGAGACATTTCTTTAGTCAGAGGGTGGTGAATCTGTGGAATTCATTGTCACAGGAGGCTGTGGAGGTCGTCAGTGGATATTTTTAAGGCAGAGATGGATAGATTCCTGATTAGTACGGGTTTCAGAGGTTATGGGGAGAAGGCAGGAGAATGGGGTTAGGAGGAAGAGATAGATCAGCCATGATTGAATGACGGATGGGCCGAATGGCCTAATTCTACTCCTTTCACATGATCTTATTTATGATCTTTCTAAAGGTACATCCTTTTATTCTGAGGCTATGACCTCTCGTCCTAGACTCTCCCACTAGTGGAAACATCCTCTCCACTTCCATTCTATCCATGCCTCCCTCCTCATAACCACAACTACATCTTCTCAGTATCATCTTTCTAAATCTCCTTGGTATCATCTTCAAAAGTCTTAACCCTCTTGCTGAAGTAAGCTGCTTTGTATCCAGTGGTCAAGATGGAACCAAAGATTAGTGAAATGCATGAAGGCAAAACGTTAACTAAATAAAACAAACAGATCGCCACCAAATCTTCAACCAAGAAATAGACTTGCACTAAATGATACACCCTTTATCCTGTATCTGTACACTGTGGACGGCTTGGTTGTAATCATGAACAGTATTTTCATTGTATTTTGGGACATGTAGTCTTTTGGTACATTGGCCCTCATCATTTGAGGTATTGGGTATAGAAGTTGGGAGGTAAAGCTACAGTTGTACAAGATATTGGTGAGGCCGCATCTGGAGCACTGCCTTCAGTTTTGGTCACGCTATTATAGGAAGGATGTCATTAGGAAGGATGGGTGAGTGGGCAAATGCATGGCAGATGCAGTATGATGTGGATAAATGTGAGGTTATCCACTTTGGTGGCAAAAATAGGAAAGTAGACTATTATGTGAATGGTGGCAGATTAGGAAAAGGGGAGATGCAACGAGACCTGGGTGTCATGGTACACCAGTCATTGAAAGTAGGCATGCAGGTGCAGCAGGCAGTGAATAAAGCGAATGGTATGTTAGCATTCATAGCAAAAGGATTTGAGTATAGGAGCAGGGAGGTTCTACTGCAGTTGTACAGGGTCTTGGTGAGACCACACCTGGAGTATTGGTCTCCTAATCTGAGGAAAGACATTCTTGCCATAGAGGGAGTGCAGAGAAGGTTCACCAGACTGATTCCTGAGATGTCAGGACTTTCATATGAAGAAAGACTGAATAGACTTGGCTTGTACTCGCTAGAATTTAGAGGATTGAGGGGGGATCTTATAGAAACGTACAAAATTCTTAAGGGGTTGGACAGGCTAGATGCAGGAAGATTGTTCCCGATGTTGGGGAAGTCCAGAACAAGGGGTCACAGTTTAAGGATAAGGGGGAAGTCTTTTAGGACCAAGATGAGAAAAACATTTTTCACACAGAGAGTGGTGAATCTGTGGAATTCTCTGCCACAGAAGGTAGTTGAGGTCAGTTAATTGGCTATATTTAAGAGGGAGTTAGATGTGGCCCTTGTGGCTAAAGGGATCAGGGGGTATGGAGAGAAGGCAGGTACAGGATACTGAATTGGATGATCAGCCATGATCATATTGAATGGCGGTGCAGGCTCAAAGGGCCGAATGGCCTACTACTGCACCTATTTCTATGTTTCTATGTTTCTCTTAAGCTGGGAAGAGTACAGATATTTACAAGGATGTTGCTAGGACACAAAGACCTGAACTATAGGGAGAGGTTGGGCAGGCTGGGACCTTCTGACCTAGAGCGCATGAGATTGAGGGGTGATCTTAGGTAGACACAAAATGCTGGAGTAACTCAGCGGATGAGGCAGAATCTCTGGAGAGAAGGAATGGGCAACGTTTTGGGTCGAGACCCTTCTTCAGCCTAATGTCAGAGGAAGGGGGGAGGGGGGTGAAAAACGATAGAATGTAAGTAGTGGGAGAACTGGGAAGGGGATGGAGAGAGAAAGCAAGGGCTATCTGAAGTTAGAGAAGTCAATGTTCATATCGCTGGGGCGTAAACTACCTAAGCGAAAGAGGGGTGATCTTCAAGTCAAGAGAGTTTATTGTCATGTGTCCGAGATAGGACAATTACATTCTTGTAGTGCTGCAGCACAACAGGATATAAATACAGATCAGATCAGTGTGTCCATATACCATATGATATATATATATACACACATCAGTAAACAGATAAAGTGCAATAGGTTGTTATAGTTCATAGTTTGTTTGAAGTTGTATTTAATAGCTTGATGGCTGTGGGGAAGAAGCTGTTCCTGAATCTGGATGTTGCAGATTTCAGTCTCCTATACCTTCTACCCGAAGGCAGCGGGGAGATGAGTGTGTGGCCAGGATGGTGTGGGTCCTTGATGCTGCTGGCAGCCTTGTTACAGGTACAGGAAGATACAGGTATATATAACAAGTATATGAGACTATATGAGGTATATATACAGGAGATAGATAGATAGATAGATAGATAGATAGATAGATAGATAGATAGATAGATAGATAGATAGATATACACACACACACACACACATACATACATACAGGTATATATATAAAATCATGGGGAATAGATGGGGCAAATGCTCAGAGACTTTTACCCAGGTTAGGGAGATTAATAACCTGAGGACACAGATTTAAGGTGCGAGGGGCAAGGTTTATAAAAACCCTAGGGGCAAATTGTTCACTCAGAGTGTGGTGGGCATATGGAACGAATGGCAGAGGAGGTAGTCGAGGAAGGTACTATAACGGCATTTAGACATTTGGACGGGCATATGGATAGGAACAGTTTAACTGGGTATGGGCCAAGTATTTGGCAGCATTGGGCCTGTACTCGCTGGAATTTAGGATGAGGGGAGAGCTCATTGAACATACCGAATAGTGAAAGGCCTGGATAGAGTGGATGTGGAGAGAATATTGTCATTAGTGGGAGAGTCTAGGACCAGAGGCCACAGCCTCAGAATAAAAGGACATAGTTTTAGAAAGATGAGAAGGAATTGATTTACCCAGAAGGTGGTGATCTGTGTAATTCTTTGCCACAGAAGGCTGTGGAGGCCAAGTCAATGGATATTTTTAAGGCAGAGATTGACAGATTCTTGATTAGTACGAGTGTCAGGGATTATGGGTCTAAAGCAGGAGAATGGGCTTGAGAGGGAAAGATAAATCAGCCATGATTGAATGGTGGAGTAGACTAGATGGGCTGAAAGGCCTAATTCTGCATCCAGAACCAATGAACACAGACAATAGGAATAGTGTAGATAGGGCATCTTGGTCGGCATGATGTGTGGGGCCGAAGGGCCTGTTTCCTCGCTGTATGGCTCCATGAGATCAAACCATTCATCTGCTTGCCTACACAGATTCAATTTTAAGATTCAGATTCAATTTTAATTGTCATTGTCCGTGTACAGTACAGAGACAACGAAATGCATTTAGCATCTCCCTGGAAGAGCGACATAGCAAACGAGGTCTTACGTAAGTTGTCCTTCAGGAACGAGACACAAACATCACTGCAGATTTACGATGAAGTTTGGCAATTTTTAACACCTCACCTGTGCTGAGGGGCATTTGTTAAGGACATGACAATGTTCTGTTCCAAATAGAAGAGCATGGAGAGAAGGAAGCCCAGGCCCATGCCGCCAAATATCGCCCCGATGGAGAGCACATGAAACGGAGCCAGATTGAACAGCCTCTGATTCGGATTATAACTAAATGGGGCAACTGAAAGAAAGAAATAACACCAACAGAAAGAGTTAGGAGTGGAACACAACCCAGCATCAACACAGTTAAATAAGCAACTTTGCCGTCTGCGAGCAACATGTTTGACGATTCTTTACCGTTTAAGAGTTCTGTAGATCCGCCAAGGAATACTGGGGGGGTGGGGAGTCAACAATGTGGCAGCGTAGGCGTGGAGTTAACGGGAAAGAGAATGCAGGAAAGGTCCCGGAATTCTCCAGAAATAACAGGACAGAAAGTTTATAAAGGGAGAAGAAAGTTAGGTCGGGTAAAATCGCGATGGTTGTGGAGGAGGGGTGGTCAACACCGAAGGTATTATATTTGAATGCGCATAACATAATGCCCCTGTCCCACTTAGGAAACCTGAACGGAAACCTCTGGAGACTTTGCGCCCCACCCAAGGTTTCCGTGCGGTTCCCGGAGGTCTTTGCCAGTCTCCCTACCTGCTTCCACTACCTGCAACCTCCGGCAACCACCTGCAACCTCTGGGAACCGCACGGAAACCTTGGTTGGGGCACAATGTCTCCAGAGGTTTCCGTTCAGGTTTGCTAAGTGGGACAGGGGCATACGAAACAAAGTGGATGAACTTGTAGCACAGTTGGTATGATGTTGTAGGCATTATGGAGATGTGGCTGCAAGTGGATTGGTGCTGGGAGCTGAATGTTCACGGTTATACGTCATATCGGAAAGACAGAAAGGTGGGCAGAGGGGGTGGGGTAGCTCTTTTGGTTCCACCACCCTCTGAGGCCGAGAATTCCACAGACTCACAACTCTCTGTGTGAAAAGGTGTTTCCTCATCTCCGTTCTAAATGGCTTACCACTTATTCTTAAGTACGGGTGTCAGAGGTTCTGGGGAGAAGAATGGGGTTAGGAAGGAGAGATAGATCAGCCATGATAGAATGGCGGAGTAGACTTGATGGGCCGAATGGCCTAATTCTGCCTCCTATCCACTTATGACCTTATGATAAACCCCACAGCAAAGCGAAAAACAACACAGAAAATTTGAGGAAGTAAAATGAACAAACGTACTCTTGATATCTCTAAAAAGGTATGATCCTACAAATGAAAAGAACAACACCGATATTGGCAAGGCACAATCAGACAGGGTTTCACGGACCCGGGCATGTAGAAAGGGGCTGTAAGGGAAACAAAACATTAAGAAAAGCATCTCTCAATGAAATTAAATAAACAGATATTCCTACTTTCCTAAAAAAAAAAAAAATCAAGAAATCTTCGGCACGGTGGTGCTGTGCTAGAGTTGCTGCCTTACAGCACCAGAGACCCGGGTTCGATCCTGACTACGGGCGCTGTCTGTACGGGGTTTGTACGTTCTCCCTGTGACCTGCGTGGGTTTTCTCCGAGAACTTTGGTTTCTAGCTTGTACGTCTTTGTACGTCAAAGCTTGTACGTCTTTGAATGTGGGAAGAAACCAAGGATCTTGGAGAAAACCCACGTAGGTCAGGGGAGAACAAACAAACGCCATACATTCAGCACCCGTAGTCAGGATTGCTGACGGGTCGTTGTAAGGCAGCAGCTCTACCACTGCACCACCCTGTGCAGTACTGTTCTATGGTCTATGGACAGTGTGGATGTGGAGAGGATGTTTTCATTAGCGGGTGAATCTAGGACCAGAGAGCTCAGAATAAAAGGATGTTCCTTTAGGAAGGAGATGAGGAGGAATTTCTTTAGTCAGACTGTGGCAAATCTGTGGAAATTATTGCTACAGAAGGTTGTGGAGGCTAAGGCTTGGATTATTTTAAGGCAGAGGCTGATAGGTTTTTGAATAGTACGGGTGTCAGAGGTTATGAGGAGAAGGCAGGAGAATGGGGTTGAGAGGGAGAGATAGATCAGCCATGGATGGAATGCTATTTATTGTCATTCAAACCTTGGTTTGAATGAAATTTCATTTCTACAGTTTTTTACATTACAAACAAACCCCTAGACCCACACTGAACACAGTTTACATAAACATCCATCACAGTGAATCGCCAACACCTCCTCACTGTGATGGAAGGCAAAGTCTTTTTCTTCCCTTTGTTCTTCTCCCGCGGGCCGATGGGCCTAATTTTTAGTTTAATTTTAGTTTAGAGATACAGCGCGGAAACAGGCCCTTTGGCCAACCAGGTCCGTGCCGACCAGCGATCCCTGCACATTAACACTATCCTACACCCACTGGGGACAATTTTTGCATCTACCAAGCCAGTTAACCTGTCTTTGGAGTGTGGGAGGAAACCGAAGATCTCGGAGAAAACCCAGGCAGGTCACGGGGAGAACGAACAAACTCCGTACAGACAGCACCCGCAGTCGGGATCGAACCGGGTCCCCGGCGCTGCATTCGCTGTAAGGCAGCAACTTTACCGCTGCCCCACCGTGACTGCTCCTATCACTTAGGACCCGCTGAGTTCCTCCCGCAGTTTGCAATTCGTCATTTTCCCGATAGTGTTTACCTTTTTTTGAACTGGAACAAGGTGTATCCCAGCCACAGAGTACCAAGCATCAAGACAAGGCTGAGGACAGCACTGTCGCGACCACACGGGTGAGCACCATCCTCTGTAGCATTGATTGAATGGCTGGTGTTAAACTCGCCACCCCCTGGGATTATGGGGCAGAAGTAATAATCCTGAAAAACTGAGGAACAAAAAGATAAAAACAATACCATAAGTTTCACTCTAAAGATTCAACAACTCCGCACATGCACATAGAAAATATAGACATAGAAAATAGGTGCAGGAGTAGGCCATTCGGCCCTTCGAGCCTGCACCGCCATTCAATATGATCATGGCTGATCATCCAACTCAGTATCCCATCCCTGCCTTTTCTCCATACCCTCTGATCCCTTTAGCCACAAGGGCCACATCTAACTCCCTCTTAAATATAGCCAATGAACTGGCCTCAACTACATTCTGTGGCAGAGAATTCCAGAAATTCACCACTCTCTGTGTAAAAAATGTTTTTCTCATCACGGTCCTAAAAGATTTACCCCTTTATCCTTAAGCTGTGACCCCTTGTTCTGGACTTCCCCAACATCGGGAACAATCTTCCTGCATCTGGCCTGTCCAACCCCTTAAGAATTTTGTAAGTTTCTATAAGATACCCCCTCAATCTTCTAAATTCTAGCGAGTACAAGCCGAGTCTGTCCAGTCTTTCTTCATATGAAAGTCCTGACATCCCAGGAACCAGTGCGACACGATGGCGCAGCGGTAGAGTTGCTGCCTTACAGCGTTTGCAATGGCAGGGACCCGGGTTCAATCCTGACAATGGGTGTTATCGGTACGGAGTTTATACGTTCTCCCCGTGACCTGTGTGGGTTTTCTCCGAGAAATTTGGTTTCTTCCCACACTCCAAAGACGTACAGGTTTGTAGGTTAATTGGCTTGGCATTAATGCAAATTGTCCCTAATGTGTGTAGGATAGTGTTAGTGTGCAGGGATCGCAGGTCGACGTGGACTCGGTGGGCCTGTTTCCGTGCTGTATCTCTAAACTAAACTTCAGCCCAGAGGATCACACTAACCAACCTCCCTTCCACTGACTCCATGTAAACTTCACGCTGCCTCGGCAAGGCCAGCAGCATATTCAAAGACCAGTCTCACCCTGGCCACTCCCTCTTCTCCTCTCTCCTATCGGGCACAAGGTATAGAAGTGTGAAAACGCACACCTCCAGATTCAGGGACAGTTTCTTCCCGGCCGTTATCAGGCAACTGAACCGTCCTACCACCAACGAGAGAGCAATCCTGAACTGCAGCTGAAAAGGTGATCTTAGACTCCATGTCACTGGATCCTGACCCAGATCTGTCCCAGGTGGCTGTCTGTGCACCAGTCTCCCCGCGTTAAACAAAGTCACGCACAGGCGTCCTCCATGCGAGGACCGTCATACTCGTTTCAAGTGACCGCCGATGATGATGAATTGGGAGCCGATATTAGAGAGACGCCAGTCGGGGGGGGTTTAAGCTTTAAGTGAAACAGCGAGTACCAAAGGTAGGGGGTAACAATATTCTGCAGATGTTGGTTGGCTGGCAATTCACTGCCTGGCATTAACATTACATCGGGCAGCACAGTGGAGCGGTGGAAGAATGCTGCCTCACAGTGCTAGAGACCTGGGTTCGATCCTGACTACGGGTGCTGTCTGTACGGAGTTTGTACGTCTCCCTGTGACCTGCGTGGGTTTTCTCCGATTTTCTCCCAAACTCCATAGACGTGTAGGTTTGTAGGTCAACTGGCTTCTGTAAATTACAAATTATCCCTAGTGTGCAGGATAAAGCTAATGTATGAGGTGCTCGCTGGTCGGCACAGACTTAGTGCTTAAAGGGCATGTTTCTGCACTGTATCTCTAAAGTCTAAATTAACATTATATTGGATGGCACAGTGGTGCAGCAGTAGAGTTGCTACCTTACAGCACCAGAGACCCGGGTTCAATCTTGACTATGGGGTGCTGTCTGTACGGAGTTTGTATGTTCTCCCCGTGACCCGTGGGATTTCTCCGGTTTCCTCCCTCACTCCAAAGACGTACAGGTTTGTAGATTAATTGGCTTCTGTAAATTAGAGTAATGCAGGATAGAGTGAAAGGGTGATCTCTGGTCGATGGTGCAGGGGAGGGGATTCAGGCAACTGAATCATCCTACCTCAACCAAAGAGGAGTGCTGAACTATCCTGGAGCTGCGGTTTGCGGAGCTCCCAACGCGGGCGGTGCTGATGGACAGCGCGGGGTCCTGTGACTCTGCCCGGCTCGGCCTGTGGATTCGGGAGCTGCAGACTCCGGCAGCGGGAGGCGGCTGATCAGGAGGTCCGGGCCGCTGAGGAGGAGGATGCTCACCGTCAGGGTTCGGCGTCGGCGTTCCACCAGCCCGGCGTGGGGGCCTGAACATCGGGCCACCCGGGGCGGCGACTGCGGGTGCTCAGAAGGCCCCGACCACGGATGAACACAGAGGGGAGGCTGGCTGGACTATGGTGCCTTCCTCACCTTGGTGCCATTTATGTTATGTTGTGTCGTGGACTTTCTGTGTTTGTGCTTTTTTTTAATTCACCTCAATTTTATTTTTAATATGTTTTATTATTTATTTATTTATTTTAATGATTTTTTTAATGATACTGCCTGTAAGGGAAATTAATTTTGTTGTCTCAAATTGAGACAATGACAATAAATTTGAATACAATACAACTACTGTACCTCTTTGGTGACCCTTTGGACTATCCTTGATTGGACTTTGCTAGTTTTACTTTGCACTAAATGTTATTCCCTTATCAATGGCTCGATTGTAATGGTGGATTGTCTTTCTGCTGACTGGATAGCACGCAACAAAAAAGCTTTTCACTGTACCTCAGTGCACGTGACAATAAACTAAACTGAACTGGGAAGGAAGGAAAATAAATAAGTAACACTTGCGCCACCAGTTTCACACTCACTTTTGGCCAAACCTTTACATGCGTCCACCACAAATGCGACGGATATGAAGACGGCGAGAATCTCGTCCGTTGACCTGCAGAGGGGATTGAATAACAAGTTAGTAAAAGTTGAAAGACTTGAAGCAGCCACACATACACACACACACACTAAGCATTTTCAAAGAGAAAGATCGAAGGATGATGATAAAAATTGTATTTGTACCCTCCTTAAAATAGCAATGAGGTGATGATATTACATCGATGGTATTTCAGCCAACAGACCAGGATATGGTATTAAACAACAGTTTTGCTTAGTTTCGTTTCGTTTGGAGATAGGGCATGGAAACAGGCCCTTCGGCCCACCGAGTCGATGCCAACCACTGATCACCCATTCACATTAAAGGACACAAAGTGCTTGAGTAACTCAGCGGGTCAGGCAGCATCTCTGGAGAACATGGATAGGTGACGTCTCGAGTCGGGACACTTCTTCACACTCTGAGAGTCTGAGGCTGAAGAATGGTCCCAACCCGAATCACGACCTATCCATGTTATCCAGGGATGCTGCCTGACCCGCTGAGTTACTCCAGCACTTTTTTTTGGTAAGCCAGCATCTGCAGTTCCTCATTTTGATACCCATATATACCCTAGTTGTATATTATCCCAATCCACTACCTACACATACGCGGCAATTTACAGAGGCCAATTAATCTACAAACCCGCCGCATTTGGGATGTGGGAGTAAACTGGATCACCCAGAGGACTGGATGCGCCCACGCATCACAGGGAGAACGTGCAAACTCCGCACAGATAGCCAACAAGGTCAGGATTGAGTGTGTGGGAAGAAACCGCAGATGCTGGTTTAGACCGAAGATAAGACACAAAATGCTGGAGTAACTCAGCAGGAGAGGCAGCATCTCTGGAGAGAAGGAATGGTTGACATTTCAGGTTGAGGCCCATCTTCAGACTGAGAATTCAAGGTTGTTGATCCAAAACCTCACCCATTCTTTCTCTCCAGAGATGCTGCCTGTCCCGCTGAGGTCAGGATTGAACCCATTTCTCTGACGGTGTGAGGCAGAGGCTCCACCAGCTGTGCCACTGTGATACGTAGGAAGGGTAACAGCAGATCAGAAGGGCAAACACTGCAGGTGGGCCAGTGAACTGTTTAAATAAAAGCAGAGGACAATACACTTCTGCAGTTGAACTGAGAGGCAGTAAACTAAATAAACATTTTTAATTTTTTTAAGTGAGCAAGGGTGGACAACTCCCTTTGAAGGTGGCAAGACATCAACCCGTCCCTATCCGGTTGGCATAACCGGGAGGAAGCTGGAGACATCGGGATGTGAGGAGTGAGGGCCAGTAGGATGGTGAACCGGGGTGATGCCTCCAGCTCCTTCAAGGTGGGCTACAGGAGGCGCCCCCCCGAGACACAAAGATGGCCGGGCGAGGAGAGGAGAGGAGAAGTCGGTGGGAAATGCTCAAGTACATCGAGCGCGCGGGCTGGCCGGACTTTGAATAATGGCGGCAAAACATGGCGGCGCCCGTATGTGTAACATGCGCAACAGGAATTTCACTGCAGTTACACATGTGACAAATAAAGCAACATGGAATCACTTGCCCTGGTCTACCAAGAAGCAATATATTTTATATAGTTTATTGTAAAATATAGTTTATTTTAGTTTAAGGATACAGCGTGGGAACAGGCCCTTTGGCCCACCGTATCCATGCCGACCAGCGATCCCCATGCACTAACACTATCCTACACACACTGGGGACAATTTACAATTATAACAAGCCAATCATTCTACAAACCTGCACATCTTTGGAGTGTGGGAGGAAACCAGAGATCACGGAGAAAACCCCAAGCAGGTCGTGGAGAGAACGTACAAACTCCATACAGACAGCACCCGTAGTCAGGATCGAACCTGGGTCTCTGGCGCTGTAAGGCAGCAACTCTACCACGGCGTCTCCATGCCGCACCTACCGATATCTTACCCTACCGATATCGATATTAACAAGGGGGGGGGGGGGGGGGGGGGGGGGGGGGGGGGGGATTAGATGAATAATTAATGAACACTTGCGGACTGCCACTTACCTTTTGAAAAACTTCTTCAATGAGCTTATGTTACCAACACCATAGAGGACGCAAAAGAAACTATTCCACAAGCCAACGCACCCATAAAAAGCAAAGAAATTCAGGTTGTAGTCATCACAGATGCCCTGGATCACTGGAAAGAGAAACAAAATGTCACAGAATGTTGAAAGCGAGAGAAACAATTGGAATGTCAATTCCCAGTTCAGTTCAGTTTAGTTTATTGTCACGTGTACCGAGGTACAGTGAAAAGCATTTGCTGCGCGCTATCCAGTCAGCGGAAAGACAATACATGATTACAATCGAGCCTCGAGCCGTCCACAGTGTATAGATGATAAATAATAAAGGAATAATGTTTAGTGCAATGTAAAGCCAGCAAAGTCCGATCAAAGATAGTCCGAGGGTCTCCAATGAGGTAGATAGGAGTTCAGGACTGCCCTGTGGTTGGAGGTAGGATGATTCAGTTATCTGATAATCTGAGGTTATCCCTGAAACTGAAGGTGTGCGTTTTCACACACATATTTTCCCTGATGGGAGAGGGGAGAAGAGGGAGTGCGACTGGTCCTTGATTATGCTGCTGGCCTTGCCGAGGCAGCACGAGGTGTAAATGGAGTCCATAGAAAGGAGGTTGGTTTGTGTGATGGTCTGGTCTGCGTCCACAATTAACTGAAATTTCTTGCGGTCTTGGATGGACCTATTTCCAAACCAAGCTGCGATGCATCCTGATAAAATGCTTTCTACGGCGCATCTGTAGAAGTTGGTGAGAGTTGCAGGGGACATGCCGAACTTCCTAAGCCTTCTAAGGAAGAAGAGTCATTGGTGTGCTTTCTTAGTCATTCTAGTTTGGCAGGTGACCAAGAAGATTGTTGAAGGCAGGGCGGTAGGTGTTGTTAAAATGGAAAAAAAACACAAAGTAATGGAGTAACTTTGCCGTCAGACAGCCTCTAAGGAAGACATAGATGGGTAACGTTTCGGGTCGGGACCCTTCTTCAATCTGTCCTCCAGAGATGCTGCCTGACCCATTGAGTGATTCTGTGTTGTATTTTTGTAAACTAGAAACTGCAGTTCCTCTTTTCTCGATGTGGACTTTAGTAAGGGTCCTGGCACAAGAGTCAAGAGTCAAGAGTCAAGAGTCAATTTCAAGAGAGTCAAGAGTCAATTTAATTGTCATTTGGACCCCTGGAGGTCCAAACGAAATGCCGTTTCTGCAGCCATACATTACACACAAATAGACCCCAGACACAACATAATTACATTTTACATAAACATCCATCACATAGCTGTGATGGAAGGCCAAAAAAACTTATCTCTCCACTGCACTCTCCCCCCCCCCGATGTCAGAGTCAAAGTCAAAGACCCGGCTGGCGATGGCGATTGTCCCGCGGCCATTGAAGCCACGCCGGGTGGTGCGAGGTCGCACACCGGGTCTTGGTGTTAGAGACCCCGGCGTGCGCTCGCAAAGTCCCGCGGCCATTCCAGCCGCGCGGGGCAGTGGTGTCAGGCCCCACTCCAGGAGCTCTTCAACCCCGCAACACGGGCGGGAGAATTCGCCGTTGCAGGAGCCCCGAAAAGCGGTCTCCCTCCAGGGATCCGCGGGCTCCCGGTGCCGCCGTCCGCAGACCCGCAGTAGCAGCCTTCGCATCGGCAGCAGCAGCAGCAGCAGCAGCAGCGGCAGCAGCAGCGGCAGCGCTCCTCCACTGCTCCACCCGCTCCGGTCTCGGCCAGCTCCGCGACGGCAACGGTGAGTCGGCACCAGAGTCCCCGGCTTCTTCCCGTTGGAGGCCGCTCCTCGTTGCGGCCTCAACGACACCTGAGACCCGACGAGAAAAGGTCGGGTCTCCAGTGCAGGGAGAGATTCAAAAGTTTCCCCCCCCCTCCCACCCCACCCCCATCCCCCCACACACACACCCCAACATAAAATAACAAAAACTACATAAAAAACACAGACAAAAAAATAATAAAACGCGGACAGGCTGCAGAGGCCACTGCTGACCAGAGCCGGCAAAATGTCATTGGCCCATCCCTTTCCAAGATGCTGCCTGACTTGCTGAGTTCCTCAAACAGTTTATGACTTTTCACTTGAGTAAGGCATGTGAAAAGGTCGGACATGATGGACTGGTCCAGCAGGCTAAACAGCACAGCATCCAAGGCAGGTTGGCTATTTGGATCTAAAGCAAGATTGGTGATAAGAGCCAAAATGTAGAGGTGGAACAATGCCTTGGAAGCCTGAGGCCTGTAGTGTACTGGTTCTTGGCCTGTTCCACAGTCAGAGTGAGGCCCAACACAAATTGGAAGAACAGCACCTCACATTTCACTTGGGCAGCTTACATCCCAGCAGTATGAGTTTTGATTTCTCTAACTTCAAGTAAACCTTGCTTTCGCTCTCTCTCCATCCCTCTCCAATCCTAGTTCCCCCACCAGTTCCTCCTGATTAAATATTACTGATTGTGTGCCTCGTTGTCACCTTCCCCTCAGCTAACAATGAACCATTCTACATTTCCTTGATCATCGTTCCCTTTGATCTGTGTTTTCACACCTTACCCTTCCATGTCTCTGTATCTCACTCTCCCCTGATTCTCCGTCTGAAGAAGGGTCTCGACGTCACCCACTCCTTCTCTCAGATTCAGATTCAGATTCAGATTCAAATTTAATTGTCATTGTCAGTGTACAGTACAGAGACAACGAAATGCATTTAGCATCTCCCTTGAAGAGCGACATAGCAAACGATTTGAATTTAAAAAAAAAATAATAATAAGTGTCCGTGGGGGGGGGGGGGTGGTGATTGGCAGTCACCGAGGTACGTTGTTGAGTAGAGTGACAGCCGCCGGAAAGAAGCTGTTCCTCGACCTGCTGGTTCGGCAACGGAGAGACCTGTAGCGCCTCCCGGATGGTAGGAGGGTAAACAGTCCATGGTTGGGGTGAGAGCAGTCCTTGGCGATGCTGAGCGCCCTCCGCAGACAGCGCTTGCTTTGGACAGACTCAATGGAGGGGAGCGTGGAACCGGTGATGCGTTGGGCAATTTTCACCACCCTCTGCAATGCCTTCCGGTCGGAGACAGAGCAGTTGCCATACCATACTGTGATGCAGTTGGTAAGGATGCTCTCGATGGTGCAGCGGTAGAAGTTCACCAGGATCTGAGGAGACAGATGGACCTTCTTCAGTCTCCTCAGGAAGAAGAGATGCTGATGAGCCTTCTTGATCAGAGTAGAGGTATTGTGGGTCCAAGAGAGGTCATCGGAGATGTTGACTCCCAGGAACCTGAAGCTAGAAACACGTTCCACCTCCGTCCCGTTAATGTGGATGGGGGTGTGCGTGCCGCCTCTGGACTTCCTGAAGTCTACAATGAGCTCCTTGGTCTTCTTGGAGTTAAGGGCCAGGTTGTTGTCAGCGCACCATGCTGCTAAGTGCTGGACCTCCTCCCTGTAGGCCAGCTCATTGTTGTTGCTGATGAGGCCAATCGCCGTTGTATCATCTGCATACTTGATGATGGTGTTAGTACCATGTACAGGTGTGCAGTCATAGGTGAAGAGGGAGTAGAGGAGGGGGCTCAGCACACAGCCCTGTGGAACGGTTCAGGGTGAGGGTTGAAGAGGTGTGCTTGTCTAACCTCACAGACTGGGGTCTGTTGGTTAGAAAGTCCAGTATCCAGTTGCAGAGGGAGGGGTCGATGCCCAGGTTACCGAGTTTGGTGATCAGTTTTGATGGAATAATGGTGTTGAATGCTGAGCTGTAATCGATGAACAGCATTCTTACATAAGTGTCTCTGTTGTCAAGGTGGGAGAGGGCGGAGTGAAGTGCCGTTGAGATGGCATCCTCCGTACTCCTGTTCTTGCGGTAGGCAAACTGATAGGGATCCAGTGTGGGGGGTAGGCAGCTTTTGAGGTGTGCCAGGACCAGCCTCTCGAAGCACTTGGTGATGATGGGGGTAAGTGCAACTGGGCGGAAGTCATTGAGGCTTGCCGCAATGGAGTGTTTTGGCACTGGCACGATGGAGGTGGCTTTAAGGCAAGTGGGGACAACTGCTTGGGCAAGTGACAGGTTGAAGATGTCAGTCCAGACGTCTGTCAGCTGCGCAGCACAGGCACTGAGCACGCGCCCGGGGATGCCGTCAGGGCCAGCAGCCTTACGTGCATTAGTCCTACTACTCAGTGCCACGTACACGTCGTAGGGGGTGAGTGTGAGGGGTTGGTGATCGGCAGGTAGCACAGCCTTGATGGCTGTCTCTAGATTGTCCCTGTCGAAGCGGCCATAGAAGTGATTAAGCTCCTCAAGGAAGGAGGCGTCGCTGGATGTGGGGGTGATGTTGGAGGGTCTGTAGTCCGTGATGGCCTGGATGCCTTGCCACATGCGTCGGGGGTCGGAGTTGTTGTTGAAGTGCTCCTCAATCCTGAGCTTATGGCAGTGCTTGGCCTTCCTGATGCCCCTCTTCAGGTTAGCCCTGGATGAACTGTAGGCTCGAGCATCGCCTGACCTGAAAGCGGTGTCCCGAGCTTTCAGCAGTAGCCTGACCTCGCTGTTCATCCATGGCTTCTGATTCGGGTATATGGTCACCTGTTTGAGGGAGGTGACACTATTGATGGTGGAGTTTATAAAGTCCAGAACAGAGGATGTATAGGAATCAATGTCCGTGTGAGAGTCAAGGGTGGCCTGGGCTGCAAACGCCTTCCAGTCAGTGTTTCCAAAACACTGCTGAAGTGTGAAGTCCGCTTCCTCTGACCAGACTTTAACTGTCCTTACAGTTGGTTTAACCCGTCTGATGAGTGGGTAGTACTTAGGTAGCAGGAACAATGAGACGTGATCAGACTGACCAAGGTGGGGGAGGGGGATGGCTTTGTAAGCGTCAGCCATATTGGTGTAGACTTTGTCCAGTGTCTTGTCTACTCTAGTGGGGAAGGATACATGTTGGTGGAATTTGGGCAGTACAGTCTTCAGGTTGGAGTGATTGAAGTCACCCGCAACAATGAAGGCTGCCTCGGGGTTGTGCGTCTGTTGTTTGCTAATGGCAGTATGCAGCTCTTTCATTGCAAGCTTGGCATTAGCATCAGGAGGGATATAGGCTGCAGTCACAACAGTGGAGGTGAACTCTCTGGGCAGATAGAACGGTCTGCATCTAACCAAGAGGAATTCAAGGTTAGCTGAGCAGTGACTCTCGATGATGGTGGAGTCCGTGCACCATGCTTTGTTTACATAAATGCACAGACCCCCCCCTCTGGTCTTACCAGAGTCTGATGTCCTGTCCGCTCGGAGTAAATGACGCCCGATAGCTGGATGGCGCTGTAACGAGGAGCGGCCTCCAACAGGAAGACCGGGGGCTCTGGTGCCGACGACTCACCTCACCGTCGCGGAGCTGGCCGAGTCCAGAGCGGGTGGAGCGGTGGTGGAGCGCTGCTGCGGCCCGACCTCCGGAGATTCGGAGGCTGCAACTGCGGGTCTGGCGGACGGCGACACCGGGAGCCCGCGGGTCCCTGGAGGGAGACCGCTTTTCAGGGCTTCCGCAACGGCGACTTCTCCTGCCCGAGTTGCGGGGTCGATGAGCTCCTGGAGCGGGGCCTTACAGCAATGCCCCGCGCGGCTTGGAATGGCCGCGGGACTCTGCGAGCGCACGCCGGGGGCTCTAATATCAAGAACCCGGTGTGCGACCTTGCATCACCCGGCGTGGCTTTAATGGCCGCGGGACAATCGCCATCGCCAGCCGGGGGCTTTGAGTTTGACTCTGACATCGGGGGGGGGAGTGCAGTGGAGAGATAAGTTTTTTTGGCTTTCCATCACAGCGATGTGATGGATGTTTATGTAAATTATGTTGTGTCTTGGGTCTATTTGTTTGTAATGTATGGCTGCAGAAACGTCATTTCGTTTGGACCTCAAGGGGTCCAAATGACAAATAAATTGTATCTTGTACCTCCCCAGGCTAGGGCGGCACGGTGTGGCAGCTGGTCCCAGGTACGATTCTGACCTCGGGTGTTGGCGGCGTGGAGTTTGCACGTTCTCCCTGTGACCGCGTGGGTTCCCTCTGGATGCTCCGGTTGCCTCCCACATTCCAAAGACATGCAGGTTTATGGGTTAATTGTTTTTTTTTTTTTGTTTTTTTTTTAATTTATTAGAAGTACAGTAAGTTACAGTAGTACAAGCCACATATATCTTATTACATTTATTGTACCCCTTCATTTTTTAAGCTTTAAGGAGAGATAGAAATAAAGAAAGTAAATAAAGCAAGAGAGAGTCGTGTTAGTGTGAAAGAGTGATCAAAAAGAAAAAACCCATTAAGCAAAGAATTAGGGGAAAAAAGTTAAGAAATAGGCCATAGAAAAGAAAGAAAAAAAATGAAACACAAGCTCTATTATGAAAACCATGCAAAAAGGGATATACCAACTTCGTATTTTTCATCCCCCCTTACCAGATCCTGACACCATTTCTTTTTTAAAGTACTGTTGTACCTTATACTTGTAGTAGGTCGATAAATGCAGACCACGTCTTTTGGAAGTGGTCTGGTTTGCCTGCAAGGAGGAGTCTCATATCTTCCAGGTGTAATGTTTATGGGTTAATTTTTAAATTGCCCCTAGTGTGTAGGGAAGTGGATGCAAATGTGGGGTGACACAGAGCGAGTGTGAAGGGGTGATCAATGGTTGGCGTGATCTCGCTGGGACGAAGGGCCTGTTTCCAAGCTGCATGTCTAAAACTAAAACGTGTTCCCTTGGCAGTCTCAGAGGCATTTGGACAGGACATGCAGAGGCTGCAACAAAGCCCGTCACTGTAGTCAAAGTCTGAGAAGTCTTCAGAGGGAGACATAATTAAACTTGTTTGGTTTTAGTTTTGTTTATTGTCACGTGTACCGAGGGACAATGTCAAGTTTTTATGTTGTGTGCTAACCAGTCAGCGGAAAGACTATACATGATTACAATCAAGCTGTCCACTGTGTACAGATACAGGATAAAGGGAATAAAGTTTTGTGCAAGATAAAGTCCAGTAAAGTCCGATGAAGGATGGTTCGAGGGTCTCCAATCAGGTAGATGGTGGGTCAGGACCGCTCTCTTGTTGATAGGATGGTTCAGTTGCCTGATAACAGCTGGGAAGAAACTATCCCTGAATCTGGAGGTGTACTTTTCACACTTTTGCACCTCTAGCCTGATGGGAGAGGGGAGAAGAGGGAGTGACCAGGGGTGAGACTGGTCCTTGGTTATGCTGCTGGCCTTACCGAGGAAGTGCAAAGTATAATGGAATCAACGGAAGGGAGGTTGGATTGCGCGATGGTCTGGGCTGCGAACACAACTGTCTGTAATATCTTGTGGTCTTGGAAGGAGCTGTTCGCCAACCACGCTGTGATGCAGCCTGATAAAAGTGAGAGGATACAACGTACCATGTATGTACAATGCCAGGGGGGCCGTTGTTAAAACTATACCCATCGGCTGCCCGGCAAAGACTGCGTAGGCCACTCCACCAATGCACTGGGCAAGAATGGTTTTCTGCACATCTGCAAAACAGAAAACGCTCTGGTATTTTATTTCATTCACATTTTTAAACGATAATGTTTTATTACTAATGTTTAATGTTTTATGTGTCATTCCAAACTGTCACTGTATGTCGTATTGTCACTTGTGGGCGGAGCACCAAAGCAAATTCCTTGTATGTGAATACTTGGCCAATGAACCATTCATTCAAAGTCAGTTTGTTTAACATTTATCTACAACAGTTTGTTGGTATCTGACTAATGCAAGAGGTGGAACAAGAAACTGCAGGTGCTGGAACTCCTCCCTCATCTTAGAAACATATAAACATAGAAAATAGGTGCAGGAGTAGGCCATTCAGCCCTTCGAGAATTGATACTCTCTCTCCTACATAATGTAGATTGTTGCAGCAACCATCCACAAACTCCACAACAATGCCAATGCTGTCTCTTGGATCATATGATAGAGGTGTACAGCAAGAAACAAGCCCGTCAGCTCAGCTTATCCATGCGACCAAGGTGGCATATTGGGCTAGTCCCGTTTACCTGCATTTGCTAGCCCTCTACACCAAATCATAGAAACATAGAAACATAGAAAATAGGTGCAGGAGTAGGCCATTCGACCCTTCGAGCCTGCACCGCCATTCGATATGATCATGGCTGATCATCCAACTCAGTATCCCATCCCTGCCTTCTCTCCATACCCCCTGATCCCTTTAGCCATAAGGGCCACATCTAACTCCCTCTTAAATATAGCCAATGAACTGGCCTCAACTACCTTCCGTGGCAGAGAATTCCACAGACTAATAACTCTCTGTGTGAAAAAGTTTTTCCTCATCCCAGTTCTAAATGGCTTACCCGTTATTCTTAAACTGTACCCCCTGGTACTGGACTCCCCCAGCATCGGGAACATGTTTCCTGCATTTCGCGTATCCAATCCCTTAATGATTTTATATGTTTCTATAAGATCCCCACTCATCCTTCTAAATTCCAGTGAATACAAGCCCAGTCGCTCCATTCTTTCATCATATGACAGTCCCGCCAATTAACCACATGAACCTACGCTGCACTCCCTCAATAGCAAGAATGCCCTTCCTCAAATTAGACCAAAACGACACACAATACTCCAGGTGAGGTCTCAGCGGGGCCCTGTACAACTGCAGAAGGACCTCTGTGCTTCTATACTCAACTACTCTCGATATGAAGACCAACATGTCATTAGCTTTCTTCACTGCCTGCTGTACCTGCATGCTTACTTTCAGTGACTGATGTACTCGGACACCCAGGTCTCGTTGTCATTCCCCTTTTCCTAACCTGACACCATTCAGCTAATAATCAGCCTTCCTCTTCCTGCCACCAAAATAAATAATGTAACCTCAAACTCTAACTTTAACTCTAAGCACAATTAGCAGCGGTGGGACTAAGAACTTACCGATCGACCCTCTCGTGTGCTCATCATTCAACGAACCAAAAGCTATCGTTGGCAGTAGGCAAATGCAGTAGAGGAACAAGATGGTGGTGATGTACTTCCTGATGGACTTGTTACTTCCTAATATACCTGCAGTTAAACCAGAGGGCAAAGTTCAACGCAGATCACATCCGCACAACAACGTTAAAAAGACTTAGAACAAGATAGACACAAGAGTAACTCAGCGGGACAGGCAGCATCTCTGGAGAGAAGGAATGGGTGACGTTTCTTCAGACTGAAGAAAGGTCAACCCTAAACGTCACCCATTCCTTCTCTCCAGAGATGCTGCCTGTCCTGCTGAGTTACTCCAGCTTTTTGTGTCTATCTTCGGTTCAAAAACGTGCATCTGTAGTTCCTTCCTACACAAGACTCAGAACAAGTCAGTTTAGAGTTCAATCAAAACTCCAATTGAACAGTTGGATGTTGCGAGCTGAAACCAGCAGCAGTGGAATCAGAAATATTTCACACCGTAACTAAATGCTCACATTTCACCAACTCAATTATATTTCAAAGTCTAACATGGGCAGGACCTACACAGTGAACGGTAGGGCTATGGAAAGTGTAGTCGAGCTCTGCCTGGACGTGGCCCATATCCCTCCATTTCCTGCATCCCCATGTGCCCATCTAAAAGCCACTTAAATGCAAAACGGTAGAATTTACTAGCATAGGAGACGGCTTTTTGACCCATTATACCTAGGTCAGATTTTGAGTTCCTCAATCTGCTTTATTATGAATAACATTTTTGTTGTGTCTTGTTATTTTCTCAGGGTCCTATGTAATTATGTCGATTTTTACAAGGCCCCACCTTCTCATCTTATTGCTCATCATCATTGCTAGTTAGGATGTGGTAGAGATTTTTGTTTCTTGCCTTATTCATTGATTTCTTTTTTAAAAAGCATGCGAGGAAACGCATTAGGTTTTCCTGCCTTTTTTACACAGCAGCCGTAAAAAGGCCTTATTAAAGTAGAACTATTTTCTTTTTTCTCGAGTGCCTTCTAGTGTGTAAATGTGCCAAGCAACTCCCTGGCACGATGGGTCAGTCGCTGTATTGTGTCCTGCCGTTTGCTAATGTTTGGGCAGAGAAATATGTGGCTTTGGAAAACAACTTGGTCGGTCCAGAATTGAATATAAAACTGAATTTTGCTTCTGGCAATGTTGTTCTAGCTTGTTGTTTGAGCCATTTGTTGGGCAGAAGCCCGGAATCTGGGCTGAACCTTTTAATGGAGGGGTGAGGGGATGCTGCATTTATAAGTTCTAGGACAAGAATTATGCCATACGGCCCATCAAGTCTACTCCGCCATTCAATCATGGTTGATCCATCTCTCCCTCCTAACCCCATTCTGCCTTCTCCTCATAACCTCTGACACACGTACTCATCAAGAATCCGTCAATCTCCACCTTAAAGATATCCATTGACGTGGCCTCCACAGCCGTCTGTGGCAGTGATATCCACAGATTCACCACCCTCTGACTAAAGAAATTCCTCCTTCTAAAGATGTACCTGCCTAAATGTTTCTTAAACACTGTGATAGTCCCTGCCTCAACTACCTCCTCCGCCAGCTCGTACCGTACACCTACAAGCCTTTGTGTAAAAATAAGTACAGGTGCACAACCTTTTATCCGGAGTTCCGGAAACCGAAAAACTCGGAAAACCGGCCCATTTTTCCAGGATGTCGTCTGCACACCAAAGCTCGCGTTTGGCGCCAAACTTGACCCGAAACGACCCACGGTCAACCCAGGTCTGTACTACTGTAGCGGCTGCCTCCTCCCCGGAGACCGGGGAGACACTTAAACATCTGTAAATCATTGCTTAAATGTTAGTCAGTTAGTTTGGAGGGCTTTTTAATGTGAAGGGGGGGTGAAGGGGTAAACTTTAATTCTTAGTCCCCTACCTGGTCGGAGAGGCGGGGAGCAGTCAATGCCTTACCGGGTCGCCGTGCAGTAAGCTCCGCAGCGCTGGGGCTGCGGGCGTCCGGCCGCGGGCGGCGCCAGGTTGTAGCTCCGACCCCGGCAACTCTACCCCTGGCTGCGAGGCGCTCCAAATCCCACCGCCGCCCGCGGCCGGACGCCCGCAGCCCCAGCTCCGCGAATGTTGGGAGTCGGCGGCGTCGCAGCGCTGGGATACCAGCGGGGAGTGGGCAATGCCTTACCGGGTCGCTGTTCGGTAAGCTCCGGAGCGCTGTGGCCGCCGACTCCCAACATTCGCGGAGCTGGGGCTGCGGGCGTTCCGGCCGCGGGCGGCGCTGGATTTGGAGCGCCGCGCAGCCAGGGGCAGAGTTGCCGGTGTCGGAGCTCCAACCGGCGCCGCCCGCGGCCGGACGGAGCCCCCAGCTCCGCGATGTTGGGAGTCGCCGACCAGGTAGGGGACTAAGAATCAAAGTTTCCCCCCCCCCACATAAAATCCCTCCAAACTAACTGACTAACATTTATGCAATGATTTACAATGATTCCCCGGTCTCCGGGGAGGAGGCAGCCGCTCCAGACTTTTCAAGCCGCCCGCGCTACCTTCCTAATCTACGCTAAAAATCTTCCATTCGGAAATCCGAAAATGTCTGAAATCCGACAAGTGTCTGGTCCCAAGGCTTTCAGATAAAAGGTTGTGCACCTGTAGTCATATTGTGAGTCAAAAGGCCAGTTTCTATGCTCCTCTCTGTTCAGTGTTCTCTGTTCTAACTGTGGAAAAGGGGCTGTAAAATAACCACATATCACCAGCAAAGCAAAGATTCCATCACACTCCAAAGGCGTACAGGTTTGTAGGTTAATTTGCTTCAGTAAAATTGTCCCTAGTGTATAGGATAGGGCTAGTGTACGTGACTGGTCGGCACGCAATCAGTGGGCCAAAGGGCCTGTTTCTGCACTGTATCCCTAATCGAAATGAAATTAAACTGCTCGAATGCTGCCTGGATTAGAGGGTATTAGCTATCAGGAGAGTTTGGACAGATTGGATTGTTTTCTCTGGCCCGTCGGAAGCTGAGTGGAGTCCTGATCAGAGGATTATATGGAGTAGATAACCAGAACCTTTTTTTCCCGCACCAACCCTCACCCACACCCCTCACCTCCCCCTCCGGCAGAAATAAGTGAGGATTCCTTGTGACATTTCTATTTTTTCCAGGGAAGCAGCGATTGCCACAGTCACAATGCTCGCCGGTCTATAATAAGAAGGCTCCATTTACTCACCATCAGTATAATCCGAGAGATAGAGAGGCAACCTGCGCCTTAGGTCACTCATCATCCCCCTACCGAAACGGAGGATGTTACGAGCCTGCTCAAAAAAAAGAAAACTTGTGTTTAGTTTAATTGTCTAGTTTAGAGACACAGCACCGAAACAGGCCCTTCGGCCCAATGAGCGCATGTCAACCAGCGATCCCCGTGCACTAACTCTATCCTATACACACTAGTGACAATTTAGTTTTTACCAAAGCCAATTAACCTACAAAAACCTGTAGCCTTTGGAGTGTGGGAGGAAAATGGAGCTCCTGGGAGAAAACCCATGCATGGTCATGGAGAGAACGTATAAGCTCCGTACAGACAGCACCCTTATGCCCCTGTCCCACTTAGGAAACCTGAACGGAAACATCTGGAGACGTTGCGCCCCACCCAAGGTTTCCGTGTGGTTCCCGGAGGTTTTTGTCAGTCTCCCTAACCTGCTTCCACTACCTGTAAGCTCCGGCAAACACCTGCACCCTCCGGAAACGCACGGAAAACTTGGGTGGGGCGCAACGTCTCCAGATGTTTCCGTTCAGGTTTCCTAAGTGGGACAGGGGCATAAGTCGGGTTGGAACCTGAGCCTCTGGAGCTGTAAGGCAGCAATTGCACCACCGTGCCGTGCCGCCCCTTGTTATTATAACAGCCAACTAACAAATCCATGAGCCGGATGTCAACTCTTCCAGATTTCTACTCCTGCTTGTACTCCTCATCTCAGACTGAAATCCCATTTGGGAAACAAGCAACTGCAGATACTGCTTTAGGAAAAATAAACGCATAGTACTGGAGCAACTCAGCAGGTCAGGCAGCATCTGTGGAGAACATGGATATGTGACGTTTCAGGTGGGGGCCCTTCTTTAGACTGATTAGAGCCAAAAGGGTCATATGGCATGGAAACAAGCCCTTCGGCCCAACTTTCCCATTCCGACCAACATGCCCCATCTACACTATTCCTGCCTGCCTACGTTTGGCCCATATCCCTCTACACCTATGCTATCCATGTACCTGTCTAAATGTTTTTTAAACGTTGTGATAGTACCTGTCTCAGCTACCTCCTCTGGCAGCTTGTTCCATATACCCAACACTTGGTTAGTTTAGTTTAGAGATACAACGCAGAAACCACCAAGTCCACTCCGACCAGTGACATTAAAACTACCCTACACACACTAGGGACAATTTACATTCACACCAAGCCAATTTACCTACTTACCTGTACGTCTTTGGAGTGTAGGAGGAAACTGAAGATCTCGGAGAGAACGTACAAATTCCATACAGACAAGACAGCACCCGTAGTCACGATTGAACTCAGGTCTGTAGCACTGCAAGCGCTGGAAGGCAGCAACTCTACCGCTGCACCACCATGCCACCCTAAATGGTGTGTATAAAAGTTGCCCCTCAGGTTCCAATTAAATCTTTCCTCTCAAAGGAGATGACAAGGAATTTATTTAGTCAGAGGGTGGTGAATCTGTGGAATTCATTGCCCCAGATGGCTGTGGATGCCAAGTCCATGGATATTTTTAAGGCAGAGATTGATATATTCTTGATTATTACAGGTGTCAGGGGTTATGGGGAGAAGGCAGGAGAATGGGGTTGAGAGGGAAAGATATATCAGACATGTTTGAATGGCGGAGTAGACATGATGGGCCAAATAGCCTAATTCTGCTCCTATAACTTAAGATAGACTCAAAAATCTGAAATCGGCAGTTCAGACACCATTTCTGGAGAAAAGGAACAGGTGACTTTTCGGGTCGAGATCCTTCTTCAGAATGAGTTTGAGAAAGGAAAATGAGAGATACAAATGGTGATGTAGAGAGATATAGAACAAATGAATGAAAGATATAGAAAAAAGTAACAATGATAAAGGAAACATTCCATTGTTATCTGTGTGTTAGGTGAAAACATGTTAGAGACCAGTTAGTCTAACGTCATTAGTGGGGAAACTGCTATAGTCAGTTATTAAAGATGGGATAGCAGCACATTTGGAAAGTGGTGAAATCATTGGACAAAGTCAGCATGGATTTATGAAAGGTAAATCATGTCTGACGAATCTTATAGAATTTTTCGAGGATGTAACTAGTAGAGTGGATAAGGGAGAACCAGTGGATGTGTTATATCTGGACTTTCAGAAGGCTTTTGACAAGGTCCCACATAAGAGATTAGTATACAAACTTAAAGCACACGGTATTGGGGGTTCAGTATTGATGTGGATAGAGAACTGGCTGGCAGACAGGAAGCAAAGAGTAGGAGTAAACGGGTCCTTTTCAGAATGGCAGGCAGTGACCAGTGGGGTACCGCAAGGCTCAGTGCTGGGACCCCAGCTATTTACAATATATATTAATGATTTTGACGAGGGAATTTAAGGCAATATCTCCAAGTTTGCGGATGACACGAAGCTGGGGGACAGTGTTAGCTGTGAGGAGGATGCTAGGAGGCTGCAAGGTCTTGGATAGGCTGGGTGAGTGGGCAAATGCATGGCAGATGCAGTATAATGTGGATAAATGTGAGGTTATCCACTTTGGTTACAAAAACAGGAAAGTAGACTATTATCTGAATGGTGCCCGATTAGGAAAAGGGGAGATGCAACGAGACCTGTGTGTCATGGTACACCAGTCATTGAAAGTAGGCATGCAGGTGCAGCAGGCAGTGAAGAAAGCGAATGGTATGTTAGCATTCATAGCAAAAGGATTTGAGTATAGGAGCAGGGAGGTTCTACTGCAGTTGTACAGGGTCTTGGTGAGACCACACCTGGAGTATTGCGTACAGTTTTAGTCTCCTAATCTGAGGAAAGACATTCTTGCCATAGAGGGAGTACAGAGAAGGTTCACCAGACTGATTCCTGGGATGTCAGGACTTTCATATGAAGAAAGACTGGATAGACTCGGCTTGTACTGACTAGAATTTAGAAGATTGAGGGGGGATCTTATAGAAACTTACAAAATTCTTAAGGGGTTGGACAGGCTAGATGCAGGAAGATTGTTCCTGATGTTGGGGAAGTCCAGAACAAGGGGTCACAGTTTAAGGATAAAGGGGAAATCTTTTAGGACCGAGATGAGAAAAACATTTTTCACACAGAGAGTGGTGAATCTGTGGAATTCTCTGCCACAGAGGGTAGTTGAGGCCAGTTCATTGGCTATATTTAAGAGGGAGTTAGATGTGGCCCTTGTGGCTAAAGGGATCAGGGGGTATGGAGACAAGGCAGGTACAGGATACTGAGTTGGATGATCAGCCATGATCATATTGAATGGCGGTGCAGGCTCGAAGGGCCGAATGGCCAACTCCTGCACCTATTTTATATGTTTCTATGATTCTACAATGAGACTCAACAAGACAACTTCGAAGCCAGTAGGACTTGGGAGAGGTGGAGAGAGGGGATGCAAGGGTTATTGAAGTTGGAGAAGTCAATGTTCATACCGCTGGGGTGTAAGCTGCCCAAGCGAAATACAAGACGCTGTTCCTCCAATTTGTGTGTGGCCTCACTCTGACAATGGAGGAGGCCCAGGACAGAAAGGTCAGTGTGGGAATGGGAAGGGGAATTAAAGTGTTTGGCAACCGGGAGATCAGGTAGGTCCAGGTGGACTGAGCGAAGGTGTTCAGTGAAATGATCGCTTAGTCTACGTTTGGTCAGCGTGGACTTGGTGGGCTGAAGGGCCTGTTTCCACGCTCTGTCTCTAAACTAAAATAAACTAAGCTATCAGATCATAAGGAATAGCAGAATTAGGCCATTCAGCCCATCAAGTCTACTCGCCATTCAATCACGGCTGATCTACAGTATTTCTCCTTCCTTACCCCATTCTCCTGCCTTCTCCCCATAACCTCTGACACCCGTACTAACCTAGAATCTATCCATCTCTGCCTTGAAAATATGCACTGACTTGGCCTCCGCAGCCTTCTATGGCAAAGAATTCCACAGATTAACCCCCCCTTCCCCCCCCGACGAAAGAAATTTCTCCTCATCTCTTTCCGAAAAGATGTCCTTTAATTCTGAAGTCTAAAATCGTCATAAATTCCCGAGCGGTTTTAATAAATTCATTCTTCAAAGGTAGCCTGCATCGGATTCCTGTTCACCAACACTAATCTCAAACGAGATGATTAAAATGGTGACACCTGCCACCTTCTATAGTCAAGGAGGAATAATTCATTTAGACTGTCTACTCCACTGCCAGAGGCGGTTTTCTTTCTAAGTATTTATTTTGATCTTTTGTTTTGAATCATATCATGGAATTTGTTCTATCATAGCAGAACATAAATCACTGCTGTATAATTACCAATAAAAGTTTAGTTTAGTTTAGAGACACAGTGCGGAAATCGGCCCTTCGGCCCACTGAGTCCGCACCACCTAGCGATCCCCGCACATTAACACTATCCTACACACGGTAGGGACAATTTTCTTACATTCACACCAAGCCAATTGACCTACAAACCTGTACGTCTTTGGAGTGTGGGAGGAAATGGAAGATCTCGGAGAAAACCCACGCAGGTCACGGGGAGAACATACAAACTCCG
This sequence comes from Leucoraja erinaceus, assembly GCF_028641065.1. Lineage (NCBI taxonomy): Eukaryota > Metazoa > Chordata > Chondrichthyes > Rajiformes > Rajidae > Leucoraja > Leucoraja erinaceus. The sequence continues at coordinate 329,842 of NC_073377.1, forward strand.
TACACACAGCGCCCGTAGTCAGGATCGATCACGGGTCTGGCATTGTAAGGCTGTAGCTCTACCTTTGCTCCACCATGCCGCCCCAAATACGTTATCTGCCTTGATCCAACCCTTTATATCTGATTCCCAGATGCACTTAAAGGTACACAAAAATGCTGGAGAAACTCAGCGGGTGCAGCAGCATCTATGGAGCGAAAGAAATAGGCGACGTTTTGGGCTGAAATCCTTCTTAAAGGTTTCTGCTTCTGTTTTTAGTTTAGTTTATTATTGTCCCGTGTACAGAGGTACAGTGAAAAGCTTTTTGTCTAGTGCTAGACAGTCAGCTAAAAGATCATACTTGATTACAATCAAGAAATTTGCTGAGAGCTTTCAAACTTCTGTGCCTTCTGAAGTAGAAGAAGGACTGACCTGGGAAGGACGTCTTTGATTATGTTGGCTGCTTTTCTGAGCCAGCCTAAATGGAGATAGAGTCAATGGGAGAGGAGACTGGTCTGTGTGATGGACTGGGACACATTCATAGCTTACTGCAATTTCTTGCAGTCTTGGGCAGAGCTATTGCCAAACCAAGCGGTGATGCAACTCGACAGTATGCTTCTCAGATTAGTTTAGTTTATTGTCACGTGTACCGAGGTACAGTGAAAGGCTTTTGTTGCGTGCTAAGCAGTCAGCAGAGAGACTATACTTGATTGCAATCGAGCCGTCCACATTGTACAGATACAGGATAACGGGAATACCGTTTAATGCAAAATAAAGTCCAGTGAAGTCTGATTAAAGATAGTCCGAGGATCTCCAATGAGGTAGATGGGAGGTCAGAACCGATCTCTAGTTGGTGATAGGATGATTCAGTTGCCTGATAACAGCAGAAGAAACTGTCCCTTAATCTGGAGCAGTTTGTTTTCATACTTCTGTACCTCTTGCCTGATGGGAGATAAGATCTTGACTGGGGATGAGACTCGTCCTTGATGATGTTGGTGGCTTTGCTTGTATGCATCTGTGCACGTTTAATACGTTCATGTTCATAAGTGATAGGAGCAGAATTAGGCCATTCTCACTGACCTCCTCTCCCCCTACCAACCCTCATGGTCCCTCAGATCCACATCAGCCGGTCTCCTCTCCTTCCACAAGTCCAACCTCCGCAGTTTTGGGGACAGAGCCTTCTCCAGGGCAGCTCCCAGGCTCTGGAACTCCCTCCCCCAACTGATCCGCAATTCCGTGTCCCTCACCATTTTCCAGTTCCACCTCAAGATCCATCTATTCACCTCTGCCTATCCTTAGCCCCACGTGCTGTCCCTTTTCATCTGTGCATTAATTGCCTCATATTGTGTTTTGTATTGAATTCTGTATTTACTTTGTGTACTAGTCAGGTCTCTACTATTTATTTCATTCCCCTTACATGTTTTTCCTCTACCTGCTAAATTTTTGTACGGTGTCCTTGAGACACTTGAAAGGCGCCCATAAATAAAATGTATTATTATTATTATTACGTCTACTCCACATTTCAACCATGGCTGATCGATCCTTCCCTCGCAACCCCATTCTCCTGCCTTCTCCACATAACCCCTGACACCTGTACCAATCAAGAATCTATTTATCGAAGATATGAGATTCATTCTAGCAGGAAAATCAGAACAATTCTTAAAGATATGGTCTCCTTTCATCGATTTATTACAAGTATAATATGGTGCAATATAACTCTGGTAATTAACCGTTTCAGAACGAGGTGTGGGGTGTGGAAAGACATGAAGTAGGTTTATCCCTTTTCTCTTCTTTTCTCGCCTTTTTTTTACCTTTATATATTTCTTTTTTTTGCTCTTCCATTCCGGGCTTCTCTTTTTTTCTACACCTCTACGGGCTCTTTCTCTCTATCTATCCATCCATAATTTACCTATTGTTAACTTTTGGAGCCTACACATCACTACTTTCCTTAATCTCTTCTTCTTTCTTCTTTTTGTGTATCTATTCGTTTTATATTGTTAAATTTAAAACAAGAAGTTGTACACAAAATGTATTAGGTTATATTCCATGGTTTATACGATTGTACATTGCTTCTAATTTTTTTTTTTAATTAAAAAAAGAAACTATTTATCTCTGCTGTAAAAATATCCACCGACTTGGCCTCCACAGCCTTCTGTAGCAATTAATTCCACAGATTCACCACCCTCTGAGTGAAGAAATTCCTCCTCATCTTCTTCCTAAAGGAACATCCTTTAGTTCTAAGACTATGACCTTGTTTGTAAGAGACATTGGAGTCATGTCAAATTTCATTCTTGATTTCTTGATTAGTACAGGTTAGTATGGGGAGAAGGCAGGAGAATGGGGTTAGGAGGGAGAGAAAGATCAGCCACGATTGAATTGTGGAGTAGACGTGACGGGCCAAATGGCCTAATTCTGCTCCTATTCCTTATGATCATATTCTCCTAAGTAGAGTCAATGGTGAGTCTTCTTGGCTGTCACTTCAGATAATGGGGCTCATTGCACCACGATCTGTAACCATGTCTGGCCAGTTCTTTTTGATCAGGTGCTGACGGGCTGTGGAAACTCGTATCCATTTGCCCTGTTCCTTGCCCATGTTATAGTTTGAGACCATGTATGCAGTAGGAGCTATTTGATGCCACTGTTCTCCCAGATGCCAATGACCTTCAAACAAACAAACTATCTGTAATGCCCATCATAACCATCCCATCACAACTAGAGAGCGAGGATTGAAACAAAATGCTGGAGTAACTCAGCGGGATTGGCAGCATCTCTGGAGCGAAGGAATGGGTGACGTTTTGGGTCAAGACCCTTCACTCCAGAGATGCTGCCTGTCCCACTGAGTTACTCCAGCATTGTGTGCCAACCTTCGGTTTAAACCAGCATCTGTAGTTCCTTCCTACACAACTAGAGCGGTCCTGACCTCCCATCCACCTCATTGGAAACCCTCGGACTATCTTTAATTGGGCTCTACTGGAGTTTATCTTGCACTAAACATTATTCCCTTCATTTTGCTTCTGTAAACTGTGGACGGCTTGATTTTCATCAAGTATAGTCTTTTGGCTGACTGGATAACACGCAACAAAAAAAGGTTTTCACTGCAACTCGGCTCATATGACAATAATAAACTAAAGGGCCTGTCCCACTATAAGAGCTAATTCAAGAGTTCTTCCAAATTTCCCCCGATTCAAACTCGACGATTTACAGTAATAGCCGCTCGTAGGTACTCGGGGCTCTCGTGGACATTTTTCAACATGTTGAAAAATCTTCACGAGTCTTCCCGAGCTTACCACGTTTCCCGAGTACCCGCCGTTAGTGTTACGAGCCTCTGAGAGACGTCCCGAGCTCCGACGTACCCGCTCCATACATTCTACGTGCTTACCACGAGTTTGATTTTATTTTTTAACTCACGATAGCTCTTGAATTAGCTCGCACAGTGGGACAGCCTCTTAAGTCTGAAGAAGGGTCTCGAACCAAAATGTCACCTATTCCTTTACTCCACAGATGCATGGGAGGTGGTCTTGGGGAGGAGGATGCTCCTCAAACTGCGGAGCATCCTAAACAATACAGCTCACCCTGTCCATGACACACTGGTCAACCTGAGGAGCACCTTCAGCACCAGACTGGTTCCACCAAGATACAGCACAGAATGGCACAGGAGATCCTTCTTCCCTGCAGCTATCAAACTGTACAATTCCTCCCCCTTCTGTTGTGGGGTAGACTCCCTTCCCCTCCCCCTTCCCCAATCTTTGCACATCCCCAATCCTTTCCACGAGTCACTTTAATTTCATGTTTCATGTATCTTGTGTTTTATGACTATTGGCAGATCAATTTCCATCCTGCTATAAATAAAGTTCTATCGTATTGTATCGTAAGTTGCCTGACCCGCTGAGTTACTCCAGCTTTATAAATCTATCTTCTGTTTAAACCAGCATCTGCAGTTCCTTCGTACACTAACCAGTTTTAAACTCCCTTATCCTGGGTAAAACACTGCAACCACTCGCTGTATGTACATCCCTCATGACTTTATAAACCTCTATAAGGTTACTCGAGCCTTGTATGCTCCAGGGAAACCAGTCCTAGTCCTTCACTCGGTACGACGTGACAATAATAAGAACCTAAAATAACCACGGAGTGTTCCAAAGAACTGTACACCTCAGAAAGTGAACTTTGAAATGTTGCTGCGGCAATGTTCAAAGCATGACGGACCATTTGTGCACGGCAAGTTCTTTCAACAATTACTTGGCTTTCTGGTAGATGCAACACCCATGCTCTTCCAAGATCCAGTTCCATCCAAGCGGGCAAGAAACTGCAGCAAATTGTGGACACAGGCAGACCATCACACAAACCAACCTCCCATCTCAACCCTAACCGTTACCCTTTCCTTCTCTTCAGAGAAGCATCCTGTCCCATTGAGTTACTCCAACATGTTGTGTCTATATCTTGTTCTGAGTATTTTTTTTTAATGTTATTGTTGTGCAGAAATGATCTGTCTTGAACTTAAACCAGCATCTGCAGTTCCCTCCAACATAGATAGAGGGTTTAGACTCTGTTGAGAGCCTCAACCAAAAGACAATGCAGCTCCCCCTCAGTTTCATCTTGGGGAGTGGGGAAGTCAAGAAGGGAGTGCAAAACCTACACATAAGCTTCACACCAAAATCTTAAAATGGACAAAACGCAAGGTCCCACATAAGAGATTAGTATACAAACTTAAAGCACACGGTATTGGGGGTTTAGTATTGATGTGGATAGAGAACTGGCTGGCAAACAGGAAGCAAAGAGTAGGAGTAAACGGGTCCTTTTCACAATGGCAGGCAGTGACTAGTGGGGTACCGCAAGGCTCAGTGCTGGGACCCCAGTTATTTACAATATATATTAATGATTTGGACGAGGGAATTGAATGCAACATCTCCAAGTTTGCAGATGACACGAAGCTGGGGGGCAGTGTTAGCTGTGAGGAGGATGTTAAGAGGCTGCAAGATGACTTGGATAGGCTGGGTGAGTGGGCAAATGCATGGCAGATGCAGTATAATGTGGATAAATGTGAGGTTATGAAGAAAGACTGGATAGACTCGGCCTGTACTCGCTAGAATTTAGGAGATTGAGGGGGGATCTTATAGAAACGTACAACATTCTTAAGGGGTTGGACAGGCTAGATGCAGGAAGATCGTTCCCGATGTTGGGGAAGTCCAGGACAAGGGGTCACAGTTTAAGGATAAAGGGGAAATCCTTTAGGACCGAGATGAGAAAAACATTTTTCACACAGAGAGTGGTGAATCTCTGGAACTCTCTGCCACAGAAGGTAGTTGAGGCCAGTTTATTGGCTATATTTAAGAGGGAGTTAGGTGTGGCCCTTGTGGTTAAAGGGATCAGGGGGTATGGAGAGAAGGCAGGTACAGGACACTGAGTTGGATGATCAGCCATGATCATATTGAATGGCAGGTGCAGGCTCGAAGGGCCGAATGACCTACTCCTGCACCTATTTTCTATGTTTCTCTGTTTCTATTCCATTTATCCTGTACCTGCACACTGTGAATGGCTCAATTGTATCATGTGTAGTCTTTCTGCTGACTGGTTAGCACGCATCAGTATACGTGACAATAAATGAAACCAAACAATGAACACTTCTACGGAAGGTTTAGACACAAAATGCTGCAGTAACTCAACGGGACAGGCAGCATCACTGGAGAGGAGGAATGGGTGACGTTTTGGGTGGAGACCCTTCTTCAGAATCGACCCAACCCGAAACGTCACCCATTCCTTCTCTCCAGAGAAGCGGCCTGTCCCGTTGAGTTACTCCAGCATTTTGTGTCCATCTTCAGTGTAAACCAGCAACTGCAGTTTCCTCCAACAAATATAGACTCTGTTGAGAGCCTGAACTCCCTCAGTTTCATCTTGGGGAGTGGGGAACTCAAGAAAGGAGTACAAAATCTACACAGAAGCTTCACAACAAAATCTTAAAATGGACAAAACGCAAGGTAAAAAATTAACACAACTTCTTGAAGAGCAGAACAGAGCACTGTTCAGTCTTTGGGCCAAAAAAAGGAAGCAATGTGGTTATAGACAAGGACTGTGTGGCCATATCCTGTACCAATCCCCACCAGCATCCCAGCGAAGCTGGCATGCAACTAGGCACATGGCACCTGCTACCGATTAACACCGGCTTACGGCCACGGGTTTTCCAAGCTGTTGGGGAACCCAATTTATTTTATGTTCTGTATGTCTCCTTTTGTCTGACTCGCACAACGCACTCCAGTTAGAAAATAAACTATGGAGCGCTCTGTTCCACTGAACAAACGTCGCTCTTTGTATTGCACTTGGCTCTCCTTGCAACATTTGTACAGCACCTTTCGCCAAAGCAATCACTTCAAGATGCACTCGCACAATGTCTGAATGCTTTGCCAGGGTTTGTTTTCTTCTCCTCTTTAATGTCAATAAGGATGCAATCATCTTCAGAAACACATCTGCGACCCAGCACAGGGAAACGAGCGGGTGGTGCAGAAAGCGGAGGGAGCATTTAGTTTTAGAGATACAGAGCCGAAACAGGCCCTTCGGCCCACCGAGTCCGTGCCGACCAGGGATCGCCGCACATTAACACTGCCCCACACACAGTAGGGACAATTTTGCATGTACACTGAGCCAATTGGCCTACAAACCTGTGCAACTTTGGAGTGTGGGAGGAAACCGAAGATCTCGGGAGAAAAACTCACGCAGGTCACGGGGGGAACGTACAAACTCCATACAGACGAGCACCCATCAATAGGATCGAACCCGGGTCTGTGGCGCTGTAAGGCAGTAGCTCTACCGTTGCACCAACAAGTATTTCTTTCTTTAATTTATCTTCTCATTTCACAAAGTTGCTGCTGCTCTACATGGATTGAAGACTCCAAGTTGGGATCCTGAGAGAGATACAGTGCAGAAACAGAGGTTTGGGCCCATCCAGTATATTTATTAGGTAGAGATTGATAGATTCTTGATTACATAGAAAATAGGTACAGGTGTAGTCCATTTAGCCCTTCGAGCCAGCACCGCCATTCAATGTGATCATGGCTGATCATCCCCAATCAGTACCCCGTTCCTGCTTTCTCCCTGTATTGCTTGATTCCTATTCTAAGAGCTATCTCTCTCTCTTGTATACATTAGTAAATGTGTCAGGGGTTATGGGGAGAAGGCAGGAGAATGGGGTTGAGAGGGAAAGATTGGACTGCCATGATCGAATGGCGGAGTAGACGATGGGCCGAATGGCGTAATTCTGCTACTAGAACTTATGAACTTAAGTCAGGATAAAGTTACAACTATCAGGTATTCAACACGAGGGTGCCATTCAGCCCTTTTACTGAGGCTAGCTCATCTGAAACTTTCCAAGGTGAAGAGCAGAGAACAATTTGTTATAGTCTATTATTCGCACGTATACCGAGGTACAGTGAAAAGCTTTTCTGTTGCATGCCATCCTGTCAGCAAAAAGACAACACATGATTACAATCAAACCATCCACAGATACAAGATAAGTGGTGTAACATTTAGTGCAAGATAAAGTCCAGCAAGTCCAATTAAAGATAGTCCATGGGTCTCCAATGAGGTAGATTGGAGCTCAGGGCTGCTCTCTAGATGTTGGTAGGATGGTTCAGTTGCCTGATAACAGCTGGGAAGAAACTGTCCCTGAATCCGGAGGTGTGCGTTTTCACATTTCTACGCCATTGGGAGAGGAGAGAAGAGGGAGTGGCCAGGGTGTGCCTCATCCTAGATTATTCTGGTGTCCTTGCTTGGGTTCATCTGTACATATTTGTCAGAGTCATTGAGGAAGTAGAGTCAATTATGTGTTTTCTTGGCTGTGACTTCAGATAATGGGGCTCATTCCTCCACAGATCTGTAACCATGTCTGGCCAGTTTTGAAACTCTTAAAGTCATAGAATGATACTCATAGAATGATACTCATAGAATGCAATATAGGTCTTGGGGCTAGTGGAGTCAAGGGATATGGGGAGACGGCATGCACGGGTTATTGATAGAGGATGATCAGCCATGATCACAATGAATAGCGGTGCTGGCTGGAAGGGCTGAATGGCCTCCTCCTGCACCTATTTTCTATGTTTCTATGTTTCTATGATACAGTGTGGAAACTTGCCCTTCGGCCCAACTGGCCAACATGTCCCAGCTACACTAGTCCCACCTGCCTGCATTTGGTCCATATCCCTCCAAAATTGTCCTATCCATGTACCTGTCTAACTGTTTCTTAAATGTTGGGATAGTCCCAGCCTCATCTACCTCCTCTGGCAGCTTGTTCCATGCACCCACCACCCTTGGTGTGAATATGTTACACCTCAGATTCCAAATAAATATTTTCCCCTTCACATTGAACCTATGTCCTCTAGTCCTCGATTCCCCTGGGCAAGAGTATCTGTGCATCGACCCGACCTATTCCTCTCATGATTTTGTACACCTCTATAAGATCACCCCTGATGCTGCTTGACCTGCTGAGCATTACCAACATTAATGGTTTTATTGTCTTGAATATTCTATTCATGTGAATGTTGCTGGCCTATTTATTCTCCATTCAGAATTCAGTTTCAATTTGAGATGCTGAACTGCTAACTACCTCATTGTTGACCCCCAAACTATCTTTGATCGGACTTTACTGGCTTTATCTTGCACTATACATTATTTCCTTATCATGTAATTGACAATAAACTAAACTGATACTTAACTGAGCTAAAGACAACCATTGGAACGAAGATAGACAGAAAAAGCTGGAGCAACTCAGCGGGACAGGCAGCGTCTCTGGCGAGAAGGAATGGGTGATGTTGAGAACCTCTTCAGTCTGAAGGAGGGTCTCAAACCGAAACATCACCCATTCCTTCTCTCCAGAGACACTGCCTGTCCCGCTGAGTTGCTCCAGCTTTTTGTGTCTATCTTCGGTTTCGACCAGTGTCTGCAGTTCCTTCCTGCACGTTGGAAGTAAGAAGGTCATTTGGAGTCAGCTGCACCACTTAGGTTTGATCTGGTCCAAGACATTCAAAGAAGTATATAAAAACCTGTTTCGTGTTAGTGACTCTTTGAAAGAGCTTCACAAGGGGAAATAAAAGGACGCAATCATGGTTTGATCAATGGGAAAATGTAGCAATGATTTTAACCACTCTACCATCAGTAATGCCGATGGAGTCATAACCTCATCCATGGGGACAACAAGTCATTCCAACTTCCCTCCACAAGAATGTTTCTTCTCCTGCCACCAGTTTGAAGAAGATTCCCAACCCGAAACATCACATATCCATGTTCTCCAGCGATGCTGCCTGACCTGCTGAGTTACTCCAGCAAAACGAGTCTTCGCTCCGCGGATGCTGCCTGACCCGCTGAGTTACTCCAGCACTTTGTGTTTATTTTCTTTTTACTGCATCTGCGGTTCTTTGTGCCTGCATTCATTCCAACTAGAGGGGAGTCTGTGGAGTTCATTGCCACAGATGGCGGTGGAGGCCAAGCCTTTGGGTATTTTTAAAGCAGAGACTGGATTAGTAAACGTGTCCAAGGTTATCAGGAGAAGGTAGGAGAACGTGGTTGAGAAAGAAAGGTTTGGCTTTGGCTAACATCCCAGTACTAACAAAAATTCATAAGTTCGTAAGTTCTAGGAACAGAATTAGGCCATTCAAGTCTATTCCACTGATCTATCTTTCCCTCTCAACCCCATCCTCCTTTCCTTCTCCACACAACCCCTGACACCCGTACTAATCAAGAAACTGTCCATCTTCTCCTTAAAAAATATCCATCGACTTGGCTGCCACAGCTTTCTGTGGCAAAGTATTCTACAAATTCGCCACTAAGGCAATTCCTCCTCATCTCCTTTTTAAACATACGTCCTTTTATTCTAAGACTATGGCCTCTGGTCCTAGACTCTCCCACAGGTAGAAACATCCTCTCCACATCCACTCTATGCAGCACTTTCACTATCCAATAGATATGACATGATTGAATGGCAGGGTGAACCCGATGGGCAGAATGTTCCAATGCCGCCTGACCCAGCCAAATTACTCCAGCAAGATTCGAGCATCTTTAGTTCTTCGTCTCCCCAGCTCTAAGGGCCGAGTGGAGTACTTCTGCTCCTCTGATTTATGTACTTAACTTAGGAGGTTATGGGGGGAATGGCAGGAGAATGTGGATGAGATGGAAGGTAGGTCAACCATGATTGAATGGCAGAGTAGATTTGATGGGCCGAATGGCCTAATTCTACTCGTATGACTCATAGCTCACAGTGGCGCAGCGGTAGAGTTGCTGCCTTACATCGAATGCAGCACCAGGACACCCGGGTTCGATCCCGACTACGGGTGCTGTCTGTACGGAGTTTGTACGTTCTCCCCGTGATCTGCACGGGTTTTCTCCGAGATCTTCGGTTTCCTCCCACACTCCAAAGACGTGCAGGTTTGTAGGTTAATTGGCTTGGTAAATGTAAAAATTGTCCCTAGTGGGTGTAGGGTAGTGTTAATGTGCGGGGATCGCTGGTCGGCGCAGACATGGTGGGCCGAAGGGCCTGTTTCCGCGCTGTATCTCCCAACTAATATCAAGATACTTCACAATGCATGCAAATTGAAGGTGGTGTCGCTGGTAGATAGGGTGGTGAAAAAACCTCAGAGTATTGCATATAGATGTTGGGAGGTCATGTTGCAGTTATATATGTTGGCAAGGCCGGATTTAGAGTATTGTATTCAGTTCTGACTACCATGTTATTGGAATGATGTTGTCATGCTGGAAAGGGTGCAGTGAAGATTTACGAGGATGTTGCCAGGCTGTGTTACTGTGCAGTCTAATGAGCCATAAGTTGTTAAGGTGCATAGAAAGAAGAGGGGGAATGGGTTTTATAGGACTACCTCCCTAGCTTGGAGCTAGCATGGATCCAATGGGCCGAATGGCCACCTCCTCTAGTAGTTTTACAGGTACTTGAGGGCCTGAGCTCTAGGGAACAGGCTGGGACTCTATCCCTTGGAACGCAGGAGATGAGGGGTGATCTTAGAGAGGTGAACAAAATCATGGGCGGAATAGATCAGTAGATGCACAGAGTCTCTTGCTCAGAATGGTTGAATCGAGGAAGAGAGGACATGGGTTTAAGGTGATGGGGAAAAGATTTAATAGAAATCTGAGGGGTAACTTTTTCCACACAAGGCATGGTGGGTGTATGAAACAAGCTGCCAGAGGAGATACTTGAGGCGTCGACTATCGCAACGTTTTGGAGACAGTTAGGCAGTTATACAGGTTTGGAGGGATATGGACCAAATGCAGGCAGGTGGGACCAGTGTAATTGGAACAGGTTGGATGGAGTGGGCAAGTTGAGCTGAAGGGCCTGTTTCCACGCTGTATTCTGGTACCTTAGAACATTTATCTTGCTCCTTTTCCTTCGACTCTTCTTTCTTGCTGGGTTCCTTGTGGATCACCGTTAGAAGGTGCCGCTGAAGAAGTAGAGTCTCTTTGAACTCCTCCTTTGTCTTGGCTTCCGAGAGCTTCTGGCGGAAGTTCATGTCGGCAAACATGGTGGCAAAGGTCCTGCCGACTTCGATGGCGGTCTTCGTGCTCTTCTGTCGTGGGGAACGGAGAGAGAAAAATCATAATCAATGAGAATGATCAATTAGAATGATCAAGAGCCATCTGAAAAAAACTGCAAGGAGGGCATTCCTAGCAGTGGAATCATTCACCTACTCAATGGAATAATAGAATTTATGAGAGGCATAGACATGGTAGACATCCTGTGTCCAGATTAAGCAAAGACTTTCACTGTGACTTGCCACATGTGACAATAAAGTATTCATTCAATCGTTCATTCATTCATTCATTCATTCAATCATTCATTCATTCATTCAAACATTCATTCATTCATTCACCCATTCATTCATTCATTCATTCATTCATTCATTCATCATTCATTCATTCATTCAGAACCTTTTTCCCCAGGAAGAAAATGTAAAAAGTTCAAAGTTTATATGTCTGCCTCGCCTATACAATACAACTTTATTCATCCCAGGAGGGAAATTATTCTGCCAACAGTCATAAAACACAACAAGATACATTAAATTAAAGTGACAAGTGGTAAGGATTGGGGATGTGCAAAGATTGGTCGGGGGGGGAAGAGAAGTCACTCCAGCCCACGACAGAAGGGGGAGGAGTTGTAGTGTTTGATAGCCACATGGAAGTAGGATCTCCTGTGACGTTGTGCGCTGCATCTCGGTGGGACCAGTCTGTTGCTGAAGGTGCTCCTCAGGCTGACCAGTGTGTCATGGAGTGGGTGAGCTGTATTGTTCAGGATGCTCCGCTGTTTGAGGAGCATCCTCCCCTCCAAGACCAACCTCCCATGCATCTCTGAACAACGATCATAGTTAAAGTGAGAAGTGTGGCTGCCGGAGTAGAGATTTGAAAGAGTGGAGCGATTGTAATGCGTGATTGCAGATCCACTTCTGTGGCCGGCACGCAGAGTCGCCAGGGTTGGGCGCCATCTTGAAGTTAACAAAAATAATAGATGACGTAGGTTTAAGGTGAGAGGGGCAGAGCTAAAAAAGAGATGTTTAGTTTAATTTAATAATACAGTGTGAAAACCAGCCCTTCGATCCGCGCCAACCAGCGATCACCCCGTAAACTAGTTATTTTCTACACACTAGGAAAAATTTACAATTTTTACCCGCTGCAGTTCACCTACCGCCACAACAGGTCCACGGATAATGCCATCGCCCTGGCCCCACACTCATCCCTAGAGCACCTGGAGACACGTACGTCAGACTCCTATTCATAGACTACAGCGCTGCCTTTAATACAATTACACCATCCAAGCTTATCACCAAACTCGCAGGACTTGGTGTGGGCACTCATCTCTGCAACTGGATCCTCGACTTCCTGACCAACAGACCCCAATCAGTGAGGATAGGGGACAAATCATCCTCTACGATAACCCTCAACATTGGTGCTCCTCAAGGCTGTGTTTTCATCCCCCTTCTTTACTCCTTGTTCACCCACGACTACGCAGCCATGTACAAATCTAATTCACTTTACACTTCTCCGAGACCACCCATATTGAAGCAATGACCAGGGAAGCACACCAAGGCAAGGCTGAGGAAGTTCGGCATGCCCCACCATACCTTTCTATGGTGCATTTCACCAACTTCTACAGATGCACCATAGAAAGCATTTTATCGGGATGTATCGCAGCTTGGTTTGGGAACAGCTGCATCCAAGTCCGCAAGAAATTGCAGGGAATTGCACAGACCATCGCACAAACCAAACTCCGGTCTATTGACTTCATTTATATGTCACGCTGCCTCGGCAATGCCAGCAGCATAATCAAGGATCAGTCGCACCCTGACCACACCCTCTTCTCTCAGCAAAAGGTATAGAAGTGTGAAAACGCACACCTCCAGATTTGGTGAGTTTCTTCCCAGCTGTTATCAGGCAACTGAATCGTAAGCAGAGAGCAGTGCTGAACGACTATCTATCTCATTGGTGACCCCTGCACTATCCTTGTTCGGAATTTGCTGGCTTTACCTTACACTAAACGTTATTCCCTTATCATGTATCTATACACTGTGAATGGATCGATTGTAATCATGTATTGTCTTTCTGCTGACTGGATAGCACGCAACAAACGCTTCTCACGGTACCTCGGTACACGTGACAATAAACTAAACTGAAACTGAGGACTGAGGATTGTCCCCCCTGACCACGTGGGTTTTCATCCCACACTCCAAAGATGTACAGGTTTGTAGGTTAACTTGGCTTCTATAATTGTAAATTGTCGCTAGTATGTAGGATAGTGTTGGCATGTGGGTGATCACTGGTTGGTGGGGACACGGTGGGCCGAAGGGCCTGTTTCCACGCGGTATCGCTAAAGTCTAAACTCAGTCAGAAAACGAATTATTGTGCGAAATCGCTGCAAGTTCACTCGCAGCAGGCAGTGAAGAAAGCGAATGGTATGTTAGCATTCATAGCAAAAGGATTTGAGTATAGGAGCAGGGAGGTTCTACTGCATTTGTACAGGGTCCTGGTGAGACCACACCTCGAGTATTGGGTGCAGTTTTGGTCTCCTAATCTGAGGAAAGACATTCTTGCCATAGAGGGAGTACAGAGAAGGTTCACCAGACTGATTCCTGGGATGTCAGGACTTTCATATGAAGAAAGACTGGATAGACTCGGCTTGTACTCGCTAGAATTTAGAAGATTGAGGGGGGGATCTTATAGAAACTTACAAAATTCTTAAGGGGTTGGACAGGCTAGATGCAGGAAGATTGTTCCCGATGTTGGGGAAGTCCAGGACAAGGGGTCACAGTTTAAGGATAAAGGGGAAATCCTTTAGGACCAAGATGAGAAAAACATTTTTCACACAGAGAGTGGTGAATCTCTGGAACTCTCTGCCACAGAAGGTAGTTGAGGCCAGTTCATTGGCTATATTTAAGAGGGAGTTAGATGTGGCCCTTGTGGCTAAAGGGATCTGGGGGTATGGAGAGAAGGCAGGTACGGGATACTGAGTTGGATGATCAGCCATGATCATATTGAATGGCGGTGCAGGCTCGAAGGGCCGAATGACCTACTCCTGCACCTATTTTCTATGTTTCTAGTTCACTCCCGTCTTAATAGAAACCTCCCATCCTTATGCAATCTGGACAAAATGCAGCAGAAATTCCACCAACATGATAGATTGTTAATGGATAGAGGCTGGAGGTGGTTAGGGAGGGGCAACAAATGCCAGCAATGTGAATACCCTGGAAGCAAATGAATGAAATGGATTGAAATAAAAAACTTAATGAGCAACTTCCTGCTATTAAAAGTAAGCTCTAGACACATTGTGCTAGTTAGCAAAACCAATGGTGAGTAATGTTGGCAGGGATTACGACTGGCAAATGAACTGGAACAGATAGTTTCGCTGCCCAATAAATAAGGTTAAAAATATTCATTTTAATGTTTGGAGGCAATGGCCAGAATTGGTAGAAATCAAGAGCAGACACTGAAGAGAGTTTGAATCAGCAGTGGAACAGCATTCATTTACTTTTCTTGTAAGGTCTCTTGTAAGACATAGGAGCAGAATTAGGCCATTCAGCCCATCGAGTCTACTCCGCCATTTCACTATGGAACCTATTTTTCCCTCTCAACCCCATTCTCCTGGCTTCTCCCCATAACCTTGGGTTTACATACAACGAGCGTTTGTCGGCACTGGGCCTGTACTCGCTGGAGTTTAAAAGGTATGAAGGGGGGCCTCAGAGAAACATGGAAAGACCTGGATACAGTAGATGTGGAGAGGATATTTCCACTTGTGGGAGAATCTAGGACCAGGGGCCATAGATTCAGAATAAAAGGACGTATCTTTAGAAAGGAGATGAGGCAGAATTTCTTTAGTCAGAAGGTGGTGAATCTGTGGAATTCATTGCCACAGAAGGCTGTGGAGGCCAAGTCAATAGATATATTTTTAAGGGGGGATTATTGGTTCTTGGTTTGTTGGTCCTCCAAAATATTCCAAATGGAATTTAAACTGGAGGTGGTGGAGGGAGGACTTAAGCCAGAGAGGGTTATTGGGAAGAAAGAGCTACTTTAAATTTAGTTGCATCTGGTTGGGTAACTATAATATTGATTGTTACGGGTATCAGGGATTTTGGATTTACTTCAACGCTCTGTGTCTTTGTCTGGTGGGATTGAACCCGTGATGCATTACACACTTTGGACAACAGAGGTGTCAAGGAAACAATAAGCAATGTGGCAGGGTGTTGATGTATCCACCCACAAAAGGGATTAGAAGGCCTTAGCTATAAGGAGAGGTTGGGTAAACTTGGATTGTATTCTGTGGAGCGTCTGAGGCTCAAGGGGAGCCCTGATAGAAATATTTTAAATTATGAGGCATAGATTGGGTAGACAGTCAGGACCTTTTATTTTTCAGGGTTTAAATGTCAAAGACTAGAGGGTATGGCTTTAAAGTGAAAGATGCAAAGTTTAAAGTAGATTTACACACAGAGTGACGAGTGCCTGAATCGCACTGCAAGTGGGCATTATAAAAACAGATATGATGGTGATGTTGAAGAGGCTTTTGATTGGTACATGAATGCTGAGGGCAGCCTGGTGGCACAGCAGTAGAGTTGCTGCCTCACATCGCCAGAGACCCGGGTTTGATCCTGATCACAGATGCAGTCTGTAGGGAGTTTGTGCAGTCTCCCCATGACCTGTGTGGGTTTTCTCCGGTTTCCTCCCACGCTCCAAAGACTAACAAGTTTGAAGCCTAGGTTACACAAAAAAGCTGGAGAAACTCAGCGGGTGCAGCAGCATCTATGGAGCGAAGGAAATAGGCAATGTTTCGGGCCGAAACCCTTCTTCAGACTGATCGGGGGCGGGGGTGGGTGGGGACAAGAAAGGGAAAAGGAGGAGTAGCCAGAAGGCTGGGGGGTGGGAGGAGACAGCAGGGGGGCTGAGGAAGGGGAGGAGACAGCAAGGACTAACAAAATTGGGAGAATTCGATGTTCATGCCCCCGGGGTGCAGACTCCCCAAACGGAATATGAGGTGCTGTTCCTCCAATTTCCGGTGCTGCTCGCTGTGGCCATGGAGGAGACCCAGGACAGAGAGGTCGGAGACGGAGTGGGAGGGGGAGTTGAAGTGCTGAGCCACCGGGAGGTCAGCTTGGTTATTGCGGACCGAGCGGAGGTGTTCGGCGAAACGATCGCCCAACCTCCGCTTGGTCTCACCGATATAGATCTGCTGACTTTGAAGCCTAATTGGCCTGGTAAAATTGTAAATGGCCCTAGTGTGTGTTGGATGGTGCTAGTGTGCGGGGATCACTGATCGCCACGTACTCGGTGAGCAGAGGGGCCTGTTTCTGCACAGTTGCTCTCAACTACACTAAACTCTGTAACGTCCCCTTTGCTCTACCTAATGCATTTGAGTTTGCCATGATTGTATTTATGTAAAATATTATGTGATCTGACTCGATATCACGCAAAACAAAGCTTTTCACTGCACCTCAGCACAGGTGACAATAATAAATAAAAACCCAATTCTAAACATGGATATTCAGGGACTGTTGAATCAATCTGAAGAAGGGTGCTGACCCAAAACATCGTTTGGCCATTTCCTCCACAGACGTGTAGGAAGGAACTGCACGTGCTGGTTTACACTGAAGATGAACATAAAATGCTAGAGTAACTCAGCGGGACAGGCAGCAGCATCTCTGGAGAACAGGAATGAATGGGTGACGTTTAGGGTCGAGACCCTTCTTCACACTCCACAAATTAATTCCTCCAGGATTTGTGTTTTGCTCAGGATTCTAGCATCTGCAGTTCCTTGCTTCCCTTCTTTAGATGATATGCTGTTATCTTATTAGAAAGAATGGAATACCCCACTATTGAACAACCCCGCATTCAAACCTTCTCTCATCAACAACACATATCAACAATGGGATAGACTGGGGATTAGGAAAGTAGGGGATATGTATGAAGTGGGCAAACTGTTATCATTTCAACAATTAAAATTTAAATTTAAATTGAAGGATAATCAATATTTTAAATATATACAGGTATGTGACTTTATGAAGAAATATACACATAGATTTCAAACTATATTTTTAGACCCTTTAGAAAAAGCAATGAATATAAAAGGCTGATTCACAAAAATTAATATCATACTTTTATAATAATATATTAAATAGAGAATCACCCTCAACAGAAGCACTAAGGGAAGATTGGGAACATGAGCTAATGATAAAGATCTCGAAGGATAGATGGGAAAAGTATTTGATGAATACACATAACTGTTCTATTAATGCAAGACATAATTTAATTCAATTCAAATTATTACATAGACTATATTATTCAAAAACGAGGTTGAATAAATTTTATCCAAACATCTCTCCCAGGTGCGATAAATGTTCGTTTCAAAATGCTAATATAACACATTCATTTGCAGGATGTACAAAGTTGAATAAATTTTGGAGTGATATTTGATATATTTACAAAGCTTTTCAAGTCAAGAATAGAACCCAAAACGGAATGGATTATATTTGGAATAATAGGAGAAGATACCAATTTAAATAAAGACCAAAATGTTTTTTTTAATTATGGGTTAATAATTGGAAAGAAATTGATACTTACATTTTGGAAAAATACAACCATACCAACTGTTAAAATGTGGATTAGGAATATGATGGACATAGCACGCCTTGAAGAAATGAGACTCCGACTAATAGATAAATATGACCAATTCTTAAGGAGTTGGTCTCCTTTCATCAACTTTTTGGAATCATGTGATGCAGCGGTACCGTAAAGATTGCTGATTTCAGTTCATGGCGTGGATAGATCTACATCTCCGAATACAGATTTGAAAAATTCTCTTTTAAGGGGCCTTCTCTTCTATTTCAACTTTCCACTTTCTCTTCCTTTTTTATTTTTTATATACACACTTTACGTTTTTCTACTCTCTACCATCTATTTTTCCACTTTTTCCTCTTTCTATTGTTTTCTTTTTCTTGTCCTGCTTACTTCCTTCTCATAACATAAAACTAAAGGTTGTACATAGAATGGATTACGGTATTACATAGTTGGCACCTAAAATTAGGTTCCACTGTACTGTTTTGTACTGTATTAACTTCTAATAAAATAAACAAAAAAACAAAAAAAAAAGAAAGAATGGAATAGTGCATTCAAACACAAGAGGGGGTAATAGCTGGAACAGGGCATTACCTGCAACCAGACACGTTAATGCTAAACACCTTTGTTCAGTCCGCCTGGACCTACCTGATATCCCGGTTGCTAAACACTTTAATTCCCCTTCCCATTCCCACACTGACCTTGCTGTTCTATGCCTCCTCCATTGTCAGAGTTAGGCTAAACGCAAATTGGACGAACAGCATCTCATATATCGCTTGGGCAGCTTACAACACAGTGGTATAAATCGTAATTTCTCCAACTTCAAGTAACCCCGGCATTCCCCCTCTCTCCATCGCTCCCCCACCCAAGTCGTGCAAGCTTCCCGTTCTCACCGAGCTACAGCTAACAATGGCCTGTATGACTTTTCCACGAGTGGGAGAGAGTCTAGGATATAAGCCATACCTCAGAATTAAAGGACGTATCTTTAGAAATGCGATGAGAAGGAATTTATGTCGTCAAGAGTGGTGAATCTGTGTGATTCATTGTTACTGAAGGCTGTGGAGGCCAAGTCAATGATTATTTTTATGGTGGAGTGTGCCAGATTCTTGATTAAGTTGTTTTAAGTTATTACCATTTTGGCCGGCACCAGGATCAGGATGACGTAGCGAACTTCACAGCAATTCTCACCCCAGTTCTGAGGCCTGTCGAGTCGACATATACACACGTGCCGTTCCTGGAGTGTTACAGTGGTGCACCTAGAGTGGGAAGTAAAACAACAACATTTTAATTGCGAAAATATATAGGTGACCGATTTTGTCAGGAACGGTTATTCATGACAAAATGGTCCAAAGATACTTCATCTTATTAAATACTCCAAAGACGTACAGGTTTGTAGGTTAACTGGCACGGTAGAAATGTAAACATTGCCCCTAGTGTGTGTAGGGTTGTTTTAGAGTGTGTCGGTCACTGGTCGGCACGGACTCGGTGGGCCGAAGGGCCTGTTCCTCTAAACTATAACAAACTAAACTAAATTGCCACTGTGCCACCCAATTGATTCCTCAACCCTGGGTAAAAGACATTGTGCACTTACCCCATCTATTCCATTAATCGTCAACTAAGGTAGCTCTTGTTAATCCCTTGTGATTAAGGCCAGCTAAGGAAGTTTGCTTACCTCTGCATAACTCAGGTTGGGGGTTTAGTTTAGTTTAGTTTAGGGATACAGCAGGGAATCACACACTGGGGACAATTTACACTTTTACCAAGCCAATTAGCCTACGGACCTGTACGTCTTTGGAGCGTGGAAGGAAACCGGAGATCCCGGAAAAAATGTATAATCTTTACCGAAGCCAATTAACCTAAAAACTGTAGGTCATTGGAGTGTGGGGGGGGGGGGGGGGGGGGGGAAACGGGAGCACCCGGAGAAAACCCATGCGGTCATGGGAAGAACATACAAACTCCGTACAGACAGCATCCGTAGTCAGGATTGAACCCGGATCTCCGACAACAACTCTACCGCTGCGCCACCGTGCCACCCTTGCTGGGACCAGTGAATGGGGCATTTTGATGCGTGTGGCCTGTTTACGTGCTGTAAAACTCAATGACTCTAACCCGAGGGGCAACTTTGTTCACACAGAGAGTGGTGGGTGTATGGAACGAGCTGCCAGAGGAGGTAGCTAAGGCAGGTACAATAACAACACTTAAATGACACTTGGACATATGCATGGAAAGGTTCAGAGGGATATGGGACTAGGATAGAGATGGGGCATCTTGGCCGGCATGGACAAGTTGGGCTGAAGGGCCTGTTTCCATGCTGTACGACTCTAAGACAAAAAAGCTAAAAACATTTCTGGTCTTATTTTGGGGAGTGGGGTTAGGAACTGTGTTTTTTTAACCAAAGCAGACTTTGAGGTTTCGTTAAGAAAAGAGAGAATATGCCAAACAGATGGTTGTGCTTAATGCCTACATTGTTCCTGAAAAACAAAATCTAAATGTAAAAAATATTTACCTAATAAGTGTATCCATATGTGAAGCAACAGCACTAGAATAGCACTGGAATAGCCACCAAAGCCTTGGGCAGATACAAGAAACTGCACCTCAGGGTACACATTACCACAGAGCTAATAATCAGAGCTGGATGAGCAAGACCAAGTTAGGAATCTTGAGTTGTCTCATGATGTTAAATGAAACACTCAATCAGCCTAAGCATATCATCTGCAAATTGCAGAGAAAAAAAGCGCAAAGTGGTAATTCAGCCAGTCAGGTAGCATCTCTTGAGGATATGTTCTCCTGAGATGCTGACTGACCCCGAGTTACTCCAGCGCTTTGGGTTTTCATTTTGCAAACTGGATTCTGCAGTTCCTCAAGTCTAGAATTTACAGGGCTGTGGATGTAGCCCAGTCCATTACATAGACCAGACTCCCGAACATCAGTTCCATCTATGTAGACTTTAGGGACACAGCGTGGAAACAGGCCTGTCAACCTGCTGAGTCCGACTGACCAGCGATCACCCCTTACACTAGCACTATGATACACACCAAAGACAATTTACAATTTCACTAAAGCCAATTAATCTACAAACCTGTATGTGTTTGGAGTATATGATAGGAGGTGCCCCTTTGGGCACTGCTAACTCCTAGGAACTAACTCCTATAGCTGATCAGTCAAAAGTGAAGATGGTTGTGAACGATTGCAGCAGGATCTGGATCGATTGGCCAGGTGGGCGGAGTAATAGTTGATGGAATTTAATACAGAGAAGTGTGAGATGTTGCATTTCGCGACGTCGAACAAGGGCAGGACCTACACAGTAAATGGTAGGCCTCTGGGTAGTGTTGTAGAGCAGAGGGATCCAGGAGTGCAGGTATTCAAAATTCAAAGTAGTCAAAGGTTTTTATTATTCACATTCACATACACCGAGGTGTAATGAAGTTAAATGCTTTTTGCCATTTTGCAGCACACAAAAAAAGAATACAGACATAACACCAATGAGAGTCTTAAACACATAGAACATCCCCCCCACAATGGCTACCACCATGAGGGAAGGCACAAAGTCCAGTCTCCAACCCCAGTTCACCCATAGTCGGGCCTATTGAGGCCTCCACAGTTGCCTCTACGGAGGCACGATGTTCCTGGCCGTTCTCGCCGGGTGGTGGTGCTCCGGCGTCGGGAGAGTCCTCACAGCGGCATGGGAACCCTGGAACAGCCGCCTCCGTACTGGAGGCCGCGGCTTCCGAAGCCGACAAGGCCGCGCTGGATGAAGTTCCACAACTGGCGATCTCGTCGCGAGATCCCAGGCTCCCGGTGTAAAGTTCAGCGCCGCCGCCCGCAGCTGGCCGCTCCACAGTCCCGCAGCTCCGCGATGTTGTTCCCGGCGGTCTCAGCTCACCGGAGCTCCAGCGCGGCGACCCGGGCAAGGCATCGCCTGCTCCACGATAGCGCTCCAGCGCTGTGCCGCCGCCGAAGCCGAGGTTCTGGGCGGTCCGCGACAGGAAACGCCGCTCCAGGCCCGCTGGTAGGCCGCGAGGACGGGTCGAAGCTGCAGCCCGGAGAAAAGCTGCCTCTCCGACCAGGTAGGGACCCTGAAAGGCAGTTTCCCCCTTTCCCCCCCCCACATAAAAAAGTCTAGACCTCCAAACAAAACACTTTAACTAACTAAAAATAAAAATAAAACGGTGAAAAGACAGACAACTGCTGGCAGGGCAGCCGTGCACAGGACAGCGCCCCCTTCATGTTTCCTTGAAGGTCAAGCCACAGGTAGATAAGGTGGTCAAAAAGGCTTTTGACACTTTGGCCTTCATCGGTCAGTGTATTGAGTATAGAAGTTGGGAGGTCATGCTGCAGTTGTATAAGACATTGGTGAGACTGCATTTAGAATATTGTGTTCAGTTCTGGGCACCACGTTATAGGAAGGATATTGTCAAGCTTGAAAGGGTTCAGAAAAGACTCACGAAGATGTTGCCAGGACTAGAGGTTGTGAACTATAGGGAGAGGTTGAGTAGGCTGGGTTAAATTCCAAGGAGCGCAGGAGGATGAGGGAAGATCTTATAGAGGTATACAAAATCATGAGAGGAATAGATCGGGTAGACACACAGAGTCTCTTGCCCAGAGTTGGGGAATCGAGGACCAGACGACATAGGTTTAAGGTGAAGGGAAAAAGATTTAATAGGAATCTAAGGGGTAACTTTTTCCACACAAAGGATGGTGAGTGTATGGAACAAGCTGCCAGAGGAGGTAGTTGAGGTGGGGACAATCGCAACATGTAAGAAACAGTTACATGGGTACATGGATCAGCCATGATCATATTGAATGGTGGTGCAAGCTCGAAGGGCCGAATGGCCTGCAATTAATTTCTATGTTTCTATGTCTATGTTTCTATAGGACAGGTTTGGAGGGATATGGGCCAAACGCAGGCAGGTGGGAAGAGTGTAGCTGGGACATGTTGGCTATTGTGGGCAAGTTGGGCTGTAGAGACAGGAAGAGACAATGCAAAGCATCTGTTGAATTGAATGAAGAATCTGCTTTGAATAATGGCCATGGACGCTGCCTATACATCCCAGGAGTATTCCGTCAACAATGAAATAAATCAGTGTCGTACCAGTACAGTTGCTGCCTTACAGCACCAGAGCCCCGGGTTCGATCCTGACTACGGGTGCTGTCTGCAAGGAGTTTGTATGTTCTCCCCGTGACTCGCGTGGGTTTTCTCCGGGATCTTCAGTTTTCTCCCACACTCCAAAAACGTGCAGGTCTGTAGGTTAACTGGCTTGGTGTAAGTGTAAATTGTATGGGATTGTGCAGGGATCTCTGGTCAGTGATACGGTGGGCCAAAGGGCCTGTTTCCGGGCCGTGTCTCTAAACTAATCTAAAACATGATAGGAAACCAGTGGTCAAACACAAGGGAGATCTGAGAGCGGGTTTTCCCCGCCTAGGTTCCAAACAACTGATGTCTCTGATTCCACTCTGATTTAATAGGTCAGAATCAATAACCTAACCTGCTCCAGATGAAGTGGTCAAACTCCACAACTCTATTGGAGCCAGCCTCTTCTTCTTCTTCTATATAGTGTTTTTTGGTGGTTGGCAAACAACTTTTTTGGTGCATTACCGCCTCCAACTGGCATGGAGTGTGGATCAAACAACAACATTACATATACTAATAACCTATATCCTTCCGAACAAATTGGTTACCCTAAGAAAAAGCAACAGGAT
Organism: Leucoraja erinaceus; assembly: GCF_028641065.1. Taxonomy (NCBI): domain Eukaryota; kingdom Metazoa; phylum Chordata; class Chondrichthyes; order Rajiformes; family Rajidae; genus Leucoraja; species Leucoraja erinaceus. Next base: position 353,596 of record NC_073377.1, read on the forward strand.
TTGATAGCACTTATATGAACTCCCTTGCAAAATAGCTACCAAATCAAATTGTACTCTTTCTTTTCTGAACTGCTCACTCATCCGTCCTCTCTCCTCCTCATACCTCTCACAATGTACAATGACATGCTCTATTGTCTCTTCTTGCCCACAGTATTCACATCTGCCTGTATTATGCTTGCCTATTATAAAAAGTGTACTGTTCAGACCAGTGTGTCCAAATCTAATTCTTGAAATCACTGTCTCCTCTTTTCTGTTTTTTCCTGCACATCTCATTTCTCCCACTTTCCTCTGGACTCTGTAGAACCACCGTCCTTTCCGCTCTTCCTCCCATTGCTTTTGCCATCTTTCCTTCAGTCTTTGCTTAATAATGTCTTTGATTTCAGTTTTACCTATGTTAAGGTGCACAACCTTTTATCCGACGATCCAAATAACGAAAACCTCCGAATAGCGACATTTTTTCGGTCCTTGAAGAAAGGTCCTTGAAAACGTTCACCGAGGGCGGCCCGCAGAGGTGACAGCGGAACCTCCGGTCGGTCCTCGAAGAAAGGGGAACTAAATCCCCATTCATAAAAGAGAAGGTGAGGGTATATTGCGCGGGAGGGTTAATAATTGACAATCTGCTGCTACCCGAGTTAAAAAGTTCCCACGGTAGACTCACGATACACAGTGTATCGTGAGTCTTGCGTGGGAACTTTTTAACAGCGTGCAGGCAGCAGTAGATTGCCGCTCCCTTCAGTTTCACCCCACCTACACCTCTCTGCTTCCCGGCCATGTGTGTGACCCCTTCCCTCCCCTCTCCAGCTCCCCGCTCATTGCACCGGCGCGGGGGCTTTGTACTGTCTTCACGTCGCGATGCTAGCAGCACAGTGCCAGTCACCGGAGACGTCAGGACCAATGGAACACCGACCCCCAGGCCCACTGCAAGCACGGAGATCCCAGATCAGCAACTCCAGCCCAGCCCCGTTCCAACTCCAGAAGAACACGCTCCCCGTATGGGCAGAAGCTGATGGTGTGCAAGAATAACGTCTTGTTCTTGGGGTGGCGCAGCTCGGGCTGTGGGCGAATTGCCACTTGTCGCCATAGCGGCCCATCGGGGAGCGGATTCCTCTGGAGTTGGAGGGGGAGGGGGGTATTGTGCTGTTTGATCGCCCCCTGCTATCCCAGGGACAGGGAGACACAGCGGCTTTTTAGACTGATGGGCAATCACTTCCAAAGTTCTGCCCACACAGTCAGTACACCTCTCCTACACTGCATTTCATACAAACATTTATTCTGCAAGAAAAAACGACATTGAAGACTCAAACTCGCGACCTTGCGGATATGAGCCGAACACTCTACCACTGAGCCAGCCATTAAAGTCTACGCTAAAAAATTTCCATTCCCAAGACCGACAAATTCTGAAATACGAAAAGTGTCTGGTCCCAAGGCTTTCGGATAAAAGGTTGTGCACCTGTACTTAAATCAATCTTACTTCTTTTTGTTACCTCTTTTGCTACCTTATCTGCCATTTTGTTTCCTCTAATGCCAATGTGTGCTGGTACCCATAAAAATATGACTGTAAGCCCCATCATTTGAATTCTGAATAGTGTTTGTTGTATTTCAATCAAAATGTCTGGTCTACTGTCTGAATGGCTGTGCTGTAAACTCTTTATTGCTAAACTTGAATCTGAACAAATAACTGTCCTTAAAGGCCTAGTATCCTCGACCCACTGTACTGCTAACAATATTGCAATCATTTCACCTGTGTATACTGAAACCTCATTATTGATCCTCTTCCCTACTTTGATGTGAAATTCTGGTATAATAAATGCTACTCCTACTTTATCTACTGAATCTTTTGATGCATCTGTATAAATTTGGACAAAACTGTAGTATCTATCAATGTATTCCTGTATGATGACTGAATTATACATATGTTGTTTATCCTTGTTTTTCTGTTCTAATATTGTAAAGTCTACTGTTGCATCTGCAAGTATCCAAGGTGGAATTGAAGGTAATGGAACCGTTGGAACCACATTTAATTGTGCTATGCTAATTTATAATGCTCTCTGGGTCACTGTCCATCCAAAACCTTTTGTTTCCCTTCTCTCCTTTTCCCAGCATGGTTTGACAGTAACTTGTGCTGGGTGTTCTTGACTGTGGCCCTGTAGGTTAATCCAGTAATTCAATGAAAGCTGTATCCTTCTCATCTCTAGAGGCATCTCCCCCATTTCAACCTGTAATGCTGCTGTTGGAGTTGTTTTTATTGCACCTGTACATATTCTCAATGCCTGATATTGAATGTTGTCTATTTTCTTAAGAGAAGTACTTGATGCGGACCCATACACCACACAACCATAATCTAACACAGATCTAATTAACCCAGTGTATATAGCCTTCAAAGCTGTTCTATCTGCCCCCCCAACCACATCCAACTAAACATCTCATTACATTAAGTATCTTCTTACATTTGTCCACTACTTTCTGAATATGAACCATCCATGTAATCCTCTCATCAAACCATAAACCTAAAAATGTATAGTATTTTACTCTCTCCAATTCCTGGTTATATAATTTTAGTTTTACCTCACTACCAATTTTCTTCCTAGTAAAAAACATTATCTTTGTCTTTTCCACAGAAAATTTGAATCCCCATTTATATGGCCACTCTTGTACCTTTATTATAGCCCTCTGTAGTTTCTGCACAATAAACTTCACATTTCTCCCCCTTTTCCAGATTGCCCCATCATCCGCAAACAGTGAAACTCCCATTTCATTTACAATTTCTTCATATACATCATTTATCATTACTAAAAATAGTAAAGGACTTATTATGCTCCCTTGAGGTGTTCCATTTTCAATATCTAATGTTCCTGAGTATTGATTTCCAACTCGTACTTGTATTGACCTCCCAAATAAAAAATCCTTAATCCATTTAAATATATGACCTTTAATCCCCAATTTACCTAGTTTCACTAATAACCCTTCTCCCCACATCATATCTGGAGCCAGGCTCATTCAGGAAAGACATTTAAAAAGAAACATCTTTCCCAGGCTTATCACTGCCTAATGGGTAGAACATTGAACTTTACAAGGCACCGAGTCCTGCAGTAACTCATCGGGTCAGGCAGCATCTATGGAGAACATGGATAGGTGACGTTTCGGGTCGGGACCCTCCAAAGACGTACAGGTTCGCAGGTCAATTGACATCTTTAGTTTGATTTAGTTTAGTTTAGAGATACAGGGTGGAAACTGGCCCTTCAGCCCACGAGTCCATGCTGACCAGTGAGCCCCCCACATTAACATTATCCTATACACACTAGGGACAATTTACAACTTTACCAAGCCAATTAGTCTACACACCTGTAAGTCATTGGAGTGTGGGAGGAAATTGGAACACATGGAGATCTGTAAATTATAAATTGTCCCTAGTGTGTAGGATAATGTGACCAGATGGCTGGTTCTTGTCCTCGGTCCTCGAAAATATTCCAAATGGAATTTAAACTGGAGGTGGTGGAGGGAGGAACTCTCTGCCACAGAGGGTAGTCGAGGCCAGTTCATTGGCTATATTTAAGAGGGAGTTAGAGATGTGGCCCTTGTGGCTAAGGGGATCAGGGGGTATGGAGAGAAGGCAGGTACGGGATACTGAGTTGGATGATCAGCCATGATCATATTGAATGGCGGTGCAGGCTCGAAGGGCCGAATGGCCTACTCCTGCACCTAATTTCTATGTTTCTATGTTTCTATGACAAGCCAGAAAGGGTTTTTGGGAAGAAAGAGCTACCTTAAATTTAGTTGCATCTGGTTGGATAACTATAGTAGGGTGGAGACTATTATAACCATATAATATAACCATATAACAATATATAACAAATATAACCATATACAAACTATTCCATGCTTTAATTGTACGGGAGGAAAAACGAATTGCTGTACACATCTGTCTTGGTAGCTGGAATCTCAAATTGGATAGAATGCCCTCGTCTGCTCCTAATTGGTTTGGGTTTGGTGTAATTTATGTCGAGCTGACCATTTAACATTTTGTAAAAACAGGTCAAACGGTGAACTTCACGTCTGTCTTGGAGAGGGTGAATTCAGAAGTTTGGTGACACTCGCTTCTCACTCATAGGTGTTAGTAACTGGTCAGCATGGACTCAGTGAGCCGAAGGGCCTGTTTCCTTGCTGTATCTCTAAAGTCTAAAGTAAAGTCTAAAGTTACTGCCTGACCTGCTGAGTTACTCCAGCACTACATATTTGGTACATCATGCATCGGCAGTTCCTCGTGCCTGCATTGAACTTTAATCTTGATTCTCCTTCTGACCCAAGCAACCACGGTGGGCATCTGATCCCAGGGTGGCACAGCGGTAGAGTTGCTGCATGACAGCCCTTACTGAGCCAGAGACCCAGGTTCGATCCCGACCACGGGCACTGTCTGTACGCAGTTTGTACGTTCTCCCCGTGACCTGCGAGGGTTTTCACCGCGATATTTGGTTTCCTCGCACACTCTAAAGACGTACAGATCTGTGGGTTAATTGGCTTGGTGTAAATGTAAAATTGTCCCTAGTGTGCTAGTTTCAGCACTATCGTTGCGAGGATAGTGTTAATGTGCGGGGAGCGCAGGTCGGCGCGGACTCAGTGGGCCGAAGGGCCTGTTTCCACGCTGTACCTCTAAACTAAACTAAACCAAACGAAAGAAGTCAAATGACCTGCGAACCTGTACATCTTTGGAGTGTGGGAGGAAACCGAAGCACCTGGAGAAGCCAACACGGTCACAGGGAGAACGTACAAAAACTCCATACAGACAATCTGCAGGGATCGCTGGGCGGCACGGACTCGGTGGGCCGAAGGGCCTGTTTCCGTGCTGTATCTCTAAAGTAAAACTAAATTTAAAAAAAAAACAATGGTGACAACCAATGCACCAAACTCTCCAGGGACACTTACAGAAGACAGAGCCAGGATTGCTGATACTGAACGCCAGTGGTCGTAGCAGAAACTCCTTGAATAGTATTTGACAGGAGGTGCACTGGAAGGGAAAAAAAACAAAATTGAAATTATTTTCATAGCACAACACATCATAAAGCTTCACAGATCTGGCAGTTTCCCCTGCATATCCTGTTATATCATTGAGTCATATAACCTGGGAACAAACAGGCCCTTCAGCCCAACACGTCCATGCTGACCAAGATGCCCCACCTTCCTGTGTTTGGCCCACATCTCTCTAAACCTTTCCTATCCTTGGAGCTAGAGTCAGAGTCAGCATGGAGACAGGCCCTTTGGTCCAACTTGCCCATGGTGACCCAGATGCCCCATTTGCACTTGTCATACCTGCCTGGGCTTGGCCCATCTCCTTCTAAACCTTGTGTAGGAAGGAACTGCAGAAGCTGGTTTAAACCTGAAGATAGACACAAAATTCTGGAGTAACTTAGCGGGGCAGGCAGCGTCTCTGGAGAGAAGGAGTGGGTGACGTTTCGGGTAGAGACCCTTCTTCAGACTGAGTAATCTGAATCCGATCAGTCTGAAGAAGGGTCTCTCGATCCAAAAGGTCACCCATTTCTTCTCTCCAGAGATGCTGCCTGTCCCGCTGAGTCTGCCTTCTACACCTTTACTAGCTGTGTAATGTACCTATCAAAATGTTCTTTAAATGTTGCCATAGTTCCTGCCTAAACTACCTCCTTGGCAGCTCGTTCCATATACCAACTACGCTCTCAAAAAAGTTGCCCCTTGGGTTCCTATAAAATCTTTCACTCATCTTAAATCTTTTCCCCTGGTTCTTCATTCCCCTACTCTGGGTAAAAGACTGTGCATTCACCCCATCTATTCCCTTCATGATCTTGTGCACCTTTGTGATCACCCCTCAGCTTCAAGCGCTCCAATGAATAAAGTCTTAAGGGCCTGTCCCACTTGGCGACTGCCGGCATCATCGACTGACGTATCAGGTCACCGAAAAAGTCGTGGCGTGACGCAACGTGATGACGTATGACGCGCGGCACTTTTTCAAGTGTCGCAACATTTTTTTTGTTGCCGCCGGATTTTGAAATGTTCAAAATCTTTTGGCGACCCTGATATGACGCCGGCAGTGGCCAAAAAAATTGCCGTGGGACAGGCCCTTTAGCCTACCCCACTTCTCTCCATAGTTCAGCCCCTCGAGTCCTGGAAACTTTCCCATGAAACTTCTCTGCACTCTTTCCAGCTTGATGGCATCCTTGTATCTTCAGTACCGTGAACTGTTAGCACTGGCCAGATCTCACGATGTAGAATGTCGATCCCCAAAGCAGCTTGACCTCGCGCCCTTCACACCCAGTTAAAAAAATTGTCCTTTGATGTTTCGAGGAAACGAGGAAACAATCTGCAACAGAATGAACTGACAATCCAATAAAAAGCTTTTCATCAATCAACAAGTAATGTTTAGTTTAGTTCAGAGATGCTGCGTAGAAACAAGCCTTTCGGCCCCCCGGGTCCGTCGACCAGCGATCCCCGTACATTAACACTGTTCTACAGCCACTAGGGACATTTTTAACATTTACACCCAGCCAATTAACCTACAAACCCGTATGTCTGGAGTGTGGGAGAAAACCGAAGATTTCGGAGAAATCCCACGCAGGTCACGGGGAGCACGTACAAACTCCGTACAGTCAGCACCCGTAGTCGGGATCGAACCCGGGTCTCCGGCGTTGCATTCGCTGTGAGGCAGCAACTCTATCACTGCACCACCGTGACTGCCCTCCAAATGGCATTTGGAGAAGGGGAACAGCGGGCAGGAAAGAAACCGCAGATGATGGTTTAAACCGAAGATAGACACAAAAAGCTGGAGTAACTCAGCGGGACGAGCAGCATCTGTGCTAAAAAAGGAAAGGTGATGTTTCGGGTCGAGACCCTTCTTCAGACTGAGAGTCAGGGGAAAGGGAAACAAGAGATATAGATGACAATATGGTGGGAAAAGATGGGGCTGGCTGTTTCGCTTCCTAGGAGTTTAGGGCGGTCACGATGGCACAGCGCTAGAGTTGCTGCCTGACAGCGCTTGCAGCACCAGAGACCCGAGTTCGATCACGACTACTGGTGCTGTTTGTACAGAGTTTGTTCGTTCTCCCCTTGACCTCATGGGTTTTCTCCGAGATCTTCGGTTTCCTCCCACACTCCACAAAGACGTACAGGAATGTAGGTTAATTGGCTTGGTATAAGTGGAAAAGCTTTTCCCACTGAGAGTAGGGAAGATTCAAACAAGGGGACATGACATGAGAATTAAGGGACTGAAGTTTAGGGGTAACATGAGGGGGAACTTCTTTACTCAGAGAGTGGTAGCTGTGTGGAATGAGCTTCCAGTGAAGGTGGTGGAGGCAGGTTCGTTTTTATCATTTAAAAGTAAATTGGATAGTTATATGGATGGGAAGGGAATGGAGGGTTATGGTCTGAGCGCAGGTATATGGGACTAGGGGAGATTATGTGTTCGGCACGGACTAGAAGGGTCGAGATGGCCTGTTTCCATGCTGTAATTGTTATATGGTTATATGGTTATAAGTGTAAATTGTCCCTGGTGTGTGTAGCACGGTGTTGATGTGCGGGGATCGCTGGTCAGTACAGACTCGGTGGGCCGAAGGGCCTGTTTCCGCACTATATCTCTAAACTAAACTAAAAACTAAACTAAAGTTAGCGGTGCCCAAATTGACTTCCATATTTCCTAGTCCGTAGAAGAGTCTGCAGAAGGATCACGTCCTGAAACGTCACCTAGTCCTTTTACTCCAGAGATGCTGCCTGCCCCGCTGAGGTACTCCAGCACTTTGTGTCTATCTTTCATGTTTCCTACATTTGGCACTCGGGAAGTATTTCATCAGCTGAAAAATAAATAAGCAAGCTTAGAAATCACCTCACACACCTCCTGATTCAGGGACAATTCCTTACCCAGCTGTAATCAGGCAACTGAACCGTCTTCTCACTAACTGGAGAGTGGCCCTGACCTCCAATCTACCGACCACTGGAGACCTACGAACTGCCTTTAAATTGGACTTTACCTTGCACTAAACATTATTCCCTTCATCCTGTATCTGTACACTGTAGGCGGCTTGATTGAAATCACGTATTGTCTTTTCGCTAACTGGAAAACACGCCACAAAAAAGTTTTTCACTGGACCTCGGTATACATGACAATAAACTACGTGGAGCTGGCGCAAAATTAGATGCTGTTCAGCTGGAAAGAGTGTAGAGACGATTTACAAGGACGTTGCCAGGACACGAGGGCCTGAGCTATCGGGCGAGGTTAGGCAGGCTAGGACTTTATTCCTTGGAATGGCAGGAGACTGAGGGGTGATCTTATAGAGATATATACGATCATGAAGGGAATAGATCGCGTGATGCAAAGTGTCTTTTACCCAGAGTTGGGGGAATCGAGAATCAGAGGACATGGGTTTAAGATGGAAGGGGAAAGATTTAATAGGAACTCAAGAGGAATTGTGTTTCCACACCGTGGGGGGCGGGTGTTTGGAATGAGCTGCCTGAAAAAGTAGTTGAGGCCGGTACTATAACATTTGAAAGACACTTGGACAGGTACATGGACGGGAAAGATTTAGAGGGATATGGGCCAAACGTGGGCAAATAGGCCAGCATAGATGGGCCTATTGGTTGGCATAGGCAAGTTGGGCCAAAGGGCCTGTTTCCCTGCTGTATAACTCTATAACAGTAAACCCCACAGCCCTTAGGAGGCAAGGAATTCCAACTATACACAATCCTCAAAATAAATTCCTCTTCAGTTTAATCTTAAACCGGTAACCCTTGATATGAATGTATACCTCCTAGTTCTAAATTCCACATGTCAAACCCCCTTGGAATCTCAAAGAGTCATACAGTGATACAGTGTGGAAACAGGCCCTTCGGCCCAACTTGCCCAACATGTCCCAGCTACACTAGTCCCACCTGCCTGCATTTGGCCCATATCCCCCTAAACTTGTCCTATCCACCTACCTGAGGCCAGTTCATTGGCTATATTTAAGAGGGAGTTAGTTGTGGCCCTTGTGGCTAAAGGGATCAGGGGGTATGGAGAGATGGCAGGTACAGGATACTGAGTTGGATGATCAGCCATGATCATATTGAATGGCGGTGCAGGCTCGAAGGACCGAATGGCCTACTCCAGCACCTATTTTCTATGTTTCTATGTTTTACCTGTCTAAATGTTTCGTAAACATTGCAAAAGTACCTGCCTCAACTACCTCTTCTGGCAGCTCGTGGTTCCTGTTAAATCTTTCCCCCTCATCTTAAACTGAATCATCCTACCATAACCAGAGAGCAGTGCTGAACTCCTATCTACCTCTTTGATGTTCCTCGGACTATCCTTAATCGGATTTTGCTAGCTTCACCTAGCACTAAATGTTATTCCCTTATCATGTATCTATACACTGAAAATGGCTCGATTGTATCATTTAGTGTCCTTCTCCTCACTGGTTGGCACGCAACAAAAGCTTTTCACAGTACCTCGGTACTCGGGACAATAAACTAAACTAAACAGAAAACCTTTGCCCACTGGTTCTCGATTCCCCTACTCTTGGCTTAAGTAGTTCAATTTCCTTTCTTGTTCTTCTAAACTCCAAGGAGCACAGACCCAATCTTTCATCTAAAGTTACCACCATCACCACAAGTATCAACCTTGCCAATGTGCTCTTAACTGTGCCAACTCAAATATTTTGTTCCTTCAATAAGGAGACTAAAACTGCTGACTTCAGATGTAGTCTCAATGCCCTCCAGCAACATGTCCTTACTTGTACTCTGTCCAATTTGTTCATAACTTCATAAGTGATAGGAGCAGAATTAGGCCATTCGGCCCATCTAGTCTACTCTGCCATTCAATCATGGCTGATATATCTTTCCCTCTCAACCCCATTCTCCTGCCTTCTAGCCATAACCTCTTACACCCTGATACTAATCAAGAATCTATCTGCCTTAAAAATATAGAAACGTAGAAAAATAGGTGCAGGAGGAGGTCATTCGGCCCTTCGAGCCTGCACCGCCATTCAATATGATCATGGCTGATCATCTAACTCAGTATCCTGTACCTGCCTTCTCTCCATACTCCCTGATCCCTTTAGTCACAAGGGCCACATCTAACTCCCTCTTAAATATAGCCAATGAACTGATCTCAACTACCTTCTGTGGCAGAGAATTCCACAGATTCACCACTCTCTGTGTAAAAAATGTTTTTTCTCATCTCAGTCCTAAAAGATTTCCCCCTTATCCTTAAACTGTGACCCATTGTTCTGGACTTCCCCAACATTGGGAACAATCTTCCTGCATCTGGCCTGTCCAACCCCTTAAGAATTTTGTACGTTTCTATATGATCCCCCCTCAATCTTCTAAATTCTAGCGAGTACAAGCCGAGTCTGTCCATCTTTCTTTATATGAAAGTCCTGACATCCCAGGAATCAGTCTGGTGAACCTTCTCTGTACTCCCTCTATGGCAGGAATATCCACTAACTCAGCCTCCACAGCCTTTTGTGGCTATGAATTCCACAGGTTCACCAGCATCTGACTGAAGAAATTCCTCCTCATCTCCTTCCTAAAGGAACAATCTTTATTTCTCAGACTCTGGCCGCTGGTCCGAAATTAGTGGAAGCATCTTCTCCACATCCAAAGAAGACTGACGTCCCATTCTGCTTCCTCACTGCTCACTGTCCTACAGAGCGACCCATTTCATTTACAATAAGATAGACACAAAACGCTGGAGTATCTCGGCGGTACAGGCAGCAGCTCTGGAGAGAAAGAATGGGTAACGTTTCGGGTCGTGACCCTTCTTCGGACTGACCGCAAGGTCACCCATTCCTTTTCTCCAGAGATGCTACCTGTCCCACTGAGTTACCACAACTTTCTGTGTCTATCTCCGGTTTAAACCAGCATCTGCAGTCCCTTCTTACACATTTCATTCACAATAACATTCTGTCCATGAAGAAGAGGTAAGACTCATAAAGTTGCCTATCCCTGCTCTCCATCATTCAGTCCCGGACTTCCCACCATTAAATTCATCACACTTCACGCTGCCTCTGAACAGCAGCCAACATAGTGAAAGACTCAAGGGTGGCATAGTGGCGCAGCAGGTAGAGCTGCTGTCTCACAGCGCCAGAGATCAGAGTTGGATCCTGATTATGGGTGCTGTCTGTGTGGAGTTTGACCGTTCTCCCTGTGACCACGTGGGTTTTCTCTAGGTGCTCCACATTCTAAAGGCATGCACGATTTGTAGGATGATTGGTTTCTGTTAATTGTCCCTCGTGTGTAGAAGACAAAAGTGGGATGACCTCAAACTCATGCACAGGTGATCGATGGTGAAAGCAGACTCGGTGGGCCAAAGGGCCCATTTCCACACTGCATCTCTCAACGTACCACCCTGGTCATTCCTCCTTCTCCCTGTTCCCATTGGGCAAAAGTTACAGAGGCTTGAAATCGCGCACGACCAGACTCAGGAACAGATTCTTCCCCTCCGTTATCAGTCCTCCATATGCTAGGGCCTTGTCCAATTCACTTCTACCCCTTTGCAAGTATGGACTTTGTCAATGGAACTGTTTTGCTACAATGCTGATAATTCTGCACTCTTTTACCCTTGGAATGGAGGTGAGGAGAAATGCCTTTGGTCCGAATGGTGAATGTATGGAATTCATGCTATGGAGACATGGATGTGGATATTTTTAAGGTGGAGATGGACAGATTTTTGATTAGTACAGATGTCAGGGGTTATGGGGAGAAGGCAGGAGAAAGGGGTTGATTAAAAATCAATAGATCAGCCATTATTAAATGGTGAAGTAGACCCTGATGGGCCAAATGGCCTAATTCTGCTCCGAGAATTATGAGAATATTGTTCCCTGAATTGTACAGCATCAGTCGTATAGATAAAGACCAATGTCCGCAGTGGAGTAGAGATAGAAACATAGAAACATAGAAATTAGTGATAGGAGCAGAATTAGGCCATTCGGCCCATCTAGTCTACTCTGCCATTCAATCATGGCTGATATATATTTCCCTCTCAACCCCATTCTCCTGCCTTCTAGCCATAATCCCTTACACCCTGATACTAATCAAGAATCTATCTGCCTTAAAAATTTAGAAACATAGAAACATAGAAAAATAGGTGCAGGAGGAGGTCATTCGGCCCTTCGAGCCTGCACCGCCATTCAATATGATCATGTCTGATCATCCAACTCAGTATCCTGTACCTGCCTTCTCTCCATACCCCCTGATCCCTTTAGTCACAAGGGCCACATCTAACTCCCTCTTAAATATAGCCAATGAACTGGCCTCAACTACATTCTGTGGCAGAGAATTCCACTGATTCGCCACTCTCTGTGTAAAAAATGTTTTTCTCATCTCAGTCCTAAAAGATTTCCCTTTATCCTTAAACTGTGACCCCTTGTTCTGGACTTCACCAACATTGGGAACAATCTTCCTGCATCTGGCCTGTCCAACCCCTTAAGAATTTTGTAAGTTTCTATAAGATCCCCCCTCAATCTTCTAAATTCTAGCGAGTACAAGCCGAGTCTGTCCAGTCTTTCTTTATATGAAAGTCCTGACATCCCAGGAATCAGTCTGGTGAACCTTCTCTGTACTCCCTCTATGGCAGGAATATCCACTGACTCAGCCTCCACAGCCTTTTGTGGCTATGAATTCCACAGGTTCACCAGCATCTGACTGAAGAAATTCCTCCTCATCTCCTTCCTAAAGGAACAATCTTTATTTCTCAGACTCTGGCCGCTGGTCCGAAATTAGTGGAAGCATCTTCTCCACATCCAAAGAAGACTGACATCCCATTCTGCTTCCTAACTGCTCACTGTCCTACAGAGTGACCCATTTCATTTACAATAAGATAGACACAAAACGCTGGAGTATCTCGGCAGTACAGGCAGCAGCTCTGGAGAGAAAGAATGGGTGACGTTTCGGGTCGTGACCCTTCTTCGGACTGACCGCAAGGTCACCCATTCCTTTTCTCCAGAGATGCTGCCTGTCCCGCTGAGTTACCACAGCTTTTTGTGTCTATCTCCGGTTTAAACCAGCATCTGCAGTCCCTTCTTACACATTTCATTCACAATAACATTCTGTCCATGAAGAAGAGGTACGACTCATAAAGTTGCCTATCCATGCTCTCCACCATTCAGTCCCGGACTTCCCACCATTAAATTCATCACACTTCACGCTGCCTCTGAACAGCAGCCAACATAGTGAAAGACTCAAGGGTGGCATAGTGGCGCAGCAGGTAGAGCTGCTGCCTCACAGCGCCAGAGATCAGATTTGGATCCTGACTATGGGTGCTGTCTGTGTGGAGTTTGACCGTTCTCCCTGTGACCACGTGGGTTTTCTCTAGGTGCTCCAATAACCTCCCACATTCTAAAGGCATGCACGATTTGTAGGATGATTGGTTTCTGTTAATTGTCCCTCGTCCCACACATGCACTGACTACACCGCCCAACACGGACTTCCATCTGTATATATGTATATATGTATGTAGCGCCGCAGAATTTGTGCACCTATTTCCCCCCCCCCCCCCCATCTCCCATCTCCCTTCTGTTTTTTTGTTTTTTCTGTTTCTTGTTTTTTGTGCTAAATTGTATGTATGCACTGAGTACGAGCAGCTTTCAGTTTCACTGTACATGTATAGTGACAATAAATGGCATATCTATCTATATCTATGTGTGTAGAAGACAAAAGTGGGATGACCTCAAACTCTTGCACAGGTGATCGATGGTGAAAGCAGACTCGGTGGGCCAAAGGGCCCATTTCCACGCTGCGTCTCTCAACGTACCACCCTGGTCATTCCTCCTTCTCCCTGTTCCCGTTGGGCAAAAATTACAGAGGCTTGAAATCGCGCACGACCAGACTCAGGAACAGATTCTTCCCCTCCGTTATCAGTCCTCCATAAGCTAGGGCCTTGTCCAATTCACTTCTACCCCTTTGCAAGTATGGACTTTGCAAATGGAACTGTTTTGCTACAATGCTGATAATTCTGCACTCTTTTACCCTTGGAATGGAGGTGAGGAGAAATGCCTTTGGTCCGAATGGTGAATGTATGGAATTCATGCTATGGAGACATGGATGTGGATATTTTTAAGGTGGAGATGGACAGATTTTTGATTAGTACAGATGTCAGGGGTTATGGGGAGAAGGCAGGAGAAAGGGGTTGATTAAAAATCAATAGATCAGCCATTATTGAATGGTGAAGTAGACCCTGATGGGCCAAATGGCCTAATTCTGCTCCGAGAATTATGAGAATATTGTTCCCTGAATTGTACAGTATCAGTCGTATAGATAAAGACCAATGTCCGCAGTGGAGTAGAGATGAATCGGACAGTACCCTAACTAGTGGAAGAAGCATGATTAAAGAGGTGAAGGTGCTGTTTCTGTGTCTGGTGGATGTGAGCAGGGAGAAAGGGGAATGACCAAGGTTGGACAAGCCTTTAATTATGTTTGTTGCTTTTGTGGGGCATATTAGATATTCGAGCGTTCCACTCTATGATCTTTGGTGTGAACTTAGACGGAGTCACAGGTCTGAGGTCCAGTCTTTTGTGAGGAAGTGTGAAATTTAGTTTAGCTTCGACATACAGCGTGGAAAAAGGCCCTTTAGCCCACCCTGAGTGCACAGCAACCAGCGATCCCTGAACACTAACACTATCCCACACACACTAGGGACAATTTTACCAAAGCCATTTGGCCTAGAAACCTGTACGTCTTTGGAGTGCAGGAAGAAACCTACGCAACGAGAAGCAATTTACATGACCGATAAACTTGCAAACCTACAAGTGTTTGGGATGCGGACGGAAACTGGAGCACCCGGGGAAAACCCACGCGGTCACAGGGAGGAGGTGCAAACTCCACACAAGCAGCACCCGAGATCAGAATCGAACCCGGGTCTCTGGCGCTGTGAGGCATCAACTCGGCCAATGTGTCCCTGGGCCACCTTAGATAGAGTAAGGGTTGCAACAAGAGTCTTTGTTGAGAGGCAATGCTTCACACAGTGCAAGCAAGCACAATTACCATTGCCACTGCCCTCCCGAAACGTGCTGCAATCAGTGAATAAGCTGCCCATGACCTCGTCCAAGTTGGAAATGGGCTCCGTGTTCTCGGACTCCTTCGCGATGTGCTTGACCATCTCCCGCAGAACGTCATCCAGGGACAGGGCCGACACGTCCAGCAGGATTCCCGCCCCAGCCAGGAATCTGTCCAGGTCCCTGTGCGCGCGCACCTCTTCCTCAAAGTTCTTCAACTTCAGGTACTGCGAGAATAAAAACAGAACATGGACACTCAGACGAAAAGCCGTCGAAAAGCCGTAAGCCATTTAGAACGGAGATGAGGAAACACTTTCTCACCCAGAGAGTTGTGGAATTCTCTGCCTCAGAGGGCGGCAGAGGCCGGTTCTCTGGATACTTTCAAGAGAGAGCTAGATAGGGCTCTTAAAGATAGCGAGGTCAGGGGATATGGGGAGAAGGCAGGAACGGGGTACTGATTGTGGCCCTATTTACATAGAATGGCAGTGCTGGCTCGAAGGGCTGAATGGCCTACTCCAGCATCTATTGTATACCATCTATTGAATCTGCGTTAGAACATAGAATAGTATGGCGCCACAGTAGTAGAGTTGCTGCCTCACAGCGCCAGAGATCCAGGTTCGATCGCGACTACGGGTGCTGTCTGTATGGAGTTTGTACCCTGCACACTAACACTATCCTCCACACTGGGGACGATTTATAATCTTCCCCGAAGCCAATTAACCTACAAATCTGTAGGTCATTAGAGTGTGGGGGAGGGGGGGGGAAACAGGGGCACCCGGAGAAAGCCCACGCAGGTCACGGGGAGAACGTGCAAACTCCGTACACACAGCAGCCGTAGTCAGAATTGAACCCGGGTCTTTGGGGCTGTGAGGCAGCAACTCCACCGCCCATTTTCTTTACATCTTCTGATCCTTCAGTTTGCCAAATTTAGCTCCGGTTTAGTATCTTAATAATCGTTACCATAATCTCTGATGCAATCGTTATATATATCGAAGGCCACCGCAGGGCGGCACAGTGGTAGAGTTGCTGTCTTACAGCGCCAGAGACCCGAGTTCAATCCTGACTACGGCTGCTGTCTGTACAGAGTTTGTACGTTCTCCCCGTGACCTGCGTGGGCTTTCTCCGAGATCTTCGGTTTCCTCCCACACTCCAAATACGTATGTACAGGTTTGTAGGTTAATTGGCTTGGTATAAATGTAAATTGTCCCAAGTGATGAGTCGGATAGTGTTAATGTGCGGGGATCACTGGTCAGTGCGGACTCAGTGGGCCAAACGGGCCTGTTTCCACGCTATATCTCTTAAAAACACACTCCGGCAGCTGTGCGCAAGATGCTATCTTCCCCCCTGTCGCAGAGCCACCAGCAATGGTTCTGGACGTTTATCCCAGCATGGAGCAGAGGATCTGGGCTTCGAGTTCAAAAGAATGTCACACGCCTGTCCAAACCTCAAACACTAACTGTGCCAACAGCTAGGGGTTCAGGAATCAGGGGAGAGGACATTGCTTGAGGACAATTGGCAAAGAGAAGGGGATGGATGGGGGTGTTGGGGAAGAAGAAAACAGGGTGATTGCTTCCATGCAGTGTGCGAGGGTTAGTTTAGTTTACTATTGTCACTTGAACGGAAGTACAGTGAAAAGCTTTTATGTTGCACGCTATCCCGTCTGTGGAAAGACAATACATGATTACAATCAAGACATCCACAGTGTATGGACACAGTATAAAAGGTATAACATGATAAGGGGATAGCGTTTAGTGCATGATAAAGGCCAGTAAAGTCTGATCAAAGATAGTCCGAGGATCTCCAATGACATAGAAACATAGAAAATAGGTGCAGGAGTAGGCCATTTGGCCCTTCGAGCCTGCACCGCCATTCAATATGATCATGGCTGATCATCCAACTCAGTATCCTGTACCTGCCTTCTCTCCATACCCCCTGATCCCTTAAGCCACAAGGGTCATATTTAACTCCCTCTTAAATATAGCCAATTAACTGGCCTCAACTACATTCTGTGGCAGAGAATTCCAGAGATTCACCACTCTCTGTGTAAAAAATGTTTTTTCTCATCTCAGTCCTAAAAGATTTACCCTTTATCCTTAAACTGTGACCCCTTCTTCTGGACTTCCACAACATCAGGAACAATCTTCCTGCATCTAGCCTGTCCAACCCCTTAAGAATTTTGTAAGTTTCAAAAAGATCCCCCCTTAATCTTCTAAATTCTAGCGAGTACAAGCCAAGTCTATCCAGTCTTTCTTCATATGAAAGTCCTGCCATCCCAGGAATCAGTCTGGTGAACCTTCTCTGTACTTCCTCTATGGCAAGAATATCTTTCCTCAGATTAGGAGACCAAAACTGTACGCAATACTCCAGGTGTGGTCTCACCAAGACCCTGTACAACTGCAGTAGAACCTCCCTGCTCCTATACTCACATCCTTTTGCTATGAATGCTAACATACCATTCGCTTTCTTCACTGCCTGCTGCACCTGCATGCCTGCTTTTAATGACTGGTGTACCATGACACCCAGGTCTCGTTGCATCTCCCCTTTTCCTAATCGGCCACCATTCAGATAATAGTCTGCTTTCCTGTTTTTGCCACCAAAGTGGATAACCTCACATTTATCCACATTATACTGCATCTGCCATGCATTTGCCCACTCACCCAGCCTATCCAAGTCACGTTGCAGCCTCCTAGCATCCTCCTCACAGCTAACACTGCCCCCCAGCTTAGTGTCATCCGCAAACTTGGAGATGTTGCATTCAATTCCCTCGTCCAAATTATTAATATATATTGTAAATAACTGGGGTCCCAGCACTGAGCCTTGCGGTACCCCACTAGTCACTGCCTGCCATTGTGAAAAGGACCCGTTTACTCCTACTCTTTGCTTCCTGTCTGCCAGCCAGTTCTCTATCCACATCAATACTGAACCCCCAATACCGTGTGCTTTACGTTTATATACTAATCTCTTATGTGGGACCTTGTCAAAAGCCTTCTGGAAGTCCAGATACACCACATCCACTGGTTCTCCCTTATCCACTCTACTAGTTACATCCTCGAAAAATTCTATAAGATTCGTCAGACATGATTTACCTTTCATAAATCCATGCTGACTCTGTCCAATGATTTCACCACTTTCCAAATGTGCTGCTATCCCATCTATAATAACTGATTCTAGCAGTTTCCCCACTACCTAGTTAGACCAGTACTTCCCCGTTTTCTCTCCCTCTCCCTCCCTTTTTAAAAACTGGGGTTACATTAGCTACCCTCCAATCCTCAGGAACTACTCCAGAATCTAAAGAGTTTTGAAAAATTATCACTAATGCATACACTATTTTTGGGGCTACTTCCTTAAGTACTCTGGGATGCAGCCTATCCGGCCCTGGGGATGACTGCTCCCTGGTAGCGGTAGGATGGTTCAGTTGCCTGATAACAGCTGGGAAGAAGCTGGTAGTGTGTATTTCCACACTTCTATACCTTTTGCCCGATAGGAGAGGGGAGAAGAGGGAGTGGCCAGGATGCGACTCGTCATGTGGTTATGCTGGTGGCCTTACTGAGGCAGCATGAAGTATAAATGGAGTCAATGGAACGGAGATGGACACTAAGTGCTGGAGAAACTCAGCGGGACAGGCAGCATTTCTGGAGAGAAGGAATGGTGACCTTTCGGGTCGAGACCCTACTTCCTAAATGGAATGGAGGTTGGTTTGTGTGATGGTCTGGTTTGCATCCACAATTCTCTGCAATTTCTTACGGCCTTGAATGGAGCGGTTCCCAAACCATAGAGTCATAGAATGATACAGTGTGGAAACAGGCCCTTCGGCCCAACTTGCCTAAACTGCCCAACATGTGCCATCTACCTGCCTTAGGCCCACATTCGGCCCTCAGGCTCGAAGGGCCGAATGGCCTACTCCTGCACCTAATTTCTATATCCCTCCAAACCTGTCCTAACAAACATGTACCTGTCTAATTGTTTAATAAATTTTGCGATATTCCCTGCTTCACTACCTCCTCTGGCAGCATGTTCCATACACCCACCAGCCTTTGTATGAAAAAGTTACCCCTCAGATTCCCATAATATCTTTCCCCCTTCACCTTAACCCTATGCCCTTTGGTTCTCGATTTCCTCACTCTGCGCAAGAGATACTGGACGTCTACCCCTCGTGATTTTATACACCTCATCCTCCCGCGTCCAGGGAATAGAGTCTCAGTCTGCTCAACCTCTCCCTGTCGCTCCAGACCCTCAAGTCCTGGCAACATCCTCGTAAATCTTTCTACACCCTTTCATCTATTATTGTCACTTGTAATGAGGTACAGTGAAAAGCTTTTTTGTTGTGTGCCATCCAGTCAGCGGAAAGACTATACATGATTACAATTGCGCCATCCACAGTGTACAGATACAGGTTAAAGGGTATAATGTTTCAGCAAGATGAAGTCCAGTAAATTCCGATTAAAGATAGTCTGAGGGTCTACTATGAGGTTGATGTGGTCAAGACTGCTCTCCAGTTTGTGGTAAGATGGTTCAGTTGCCTGATAACTGCTGGGAAGAAACTGCCCCTGAATCTGGAGGTGTGCGTTTTCACACTTCTGCGCCTCTTGCCTGATACGAGAGGGGAGAAGCCTCTACTTCCTGCACCCCTTCAAGCAGGAGAGAACACGGCATGTACATGAAACGGAAACAGACTGTGGATCCATGGAGAAAGAACAGGATGAATTAAACTGTTTCTACTAATGGCTGGCACGTGAATAATGGGCCAAAATCATCAACCCCAATCGGCCCGGCATAGTTGGTGCAGCGGTAGAGTTGCTGCCTTACAGCACCCCAGGGACCCAGATTCGATCCTGACTACGGGTGCTGTTTGTATGATGGAGTTTGTATGTTCTCCCCGTGACAGCATGGGTTTCCTCCAGGTGCTTCGGATTCCTCCCACACTCCAAAGACGTGCAGTTTTACAAGCCAATTGGCTTGGTACAATTGGACATTGTCCCAAGTGTGTGTTGGACAGTGTAAGGGTGCAGGGGTCGCTGGTTGGAGCGGACCCGGCGGGCCAAAGGGCCTGTTTCCGCGCTGGATTTCTAAACTAAACTCCAAAGACGTACAAGTTTATAGTTTAATTGGCCTCTGCTTATTGTCCCTTGTGTGTGGATTGGAATGGAACAAACACTAGGTTCCCCAGTGACCTCTCTATCCTCCATTTGAGGTCAACAGAGTGGTGCAGGCAGTAAAACTGCTGCCTCACAGTGCTAGAGACCGGTGTTGAGTCCTGATGGGGGACCTCATTGAAACGTACAGAATAGTGAAAGGCTCGGATAGAGTGGATGTGGAGAGGATGTTTCTACCTGTGGGAGAGTCTTGAACTGGAGGTCAAAGCCTCAGAATTAAAAGACAGTCATTTAAGTAGATGAGGAGAAATTTCTTTAGTCAGAGGGTGGTGAATCTGTGGAATTCTTTGCCACATAAGGCCGTAGAGGCTAGGTCAGTGGATATTATTAAGGCAGAGGTAGATAGATTCTTGTTTAGTGCAGGTGTTAGAGGTTATGGGAAGAAGGCAGGAGAATGGGGTTGGGAGGGAGAGATAGATCAGCCATGATTGAATGGCGGAGTAGACTTGATGGGCCAAATGGCCTAATTCTGCTCCTATTACGTATGAACTTGTGACATTGTTAAATCATTCTGAAAGGCCTGAAATGTGATCTCCATTTCTCTATCCAAAACTACTGCTGAAACCATTGTGTTTATCCAGCTTCTGTATCTCTATTTACTTTTTAATGACTTCTGTCTGAGAGAAACGAAAGCTATGCCTTAATCTTAAAGGTAAACAATTCCTTGTCGCCTCTGATTCTTAATACATTATTCATAAAGTTGTTACTCGATCAGATAGAGGTTGGCCTCTTCATATTTGCTGTGACATTATATCTACATCTCTCCCACTGGGAGTATTATGGTGAGGGATGTCTATAATTGAAATGGTGCCATGGATTTATTGTGGATGACTTGCTGTCCTAATCTTACCTTCCTGTGGAGCCCAGTGTGTACAACAGTCCCTGTGGTTTGGATTCACAGAGTGACAAAGTTCACTGCACCCAAACAGGCCATTTGGCCCAATAGTTCATCAATTGTGGGTGCAGAATTAGGCCATTTGGCCTATCAAGTCCAGGCTTGCCTTTTAGTTTCCTTTCAGAAATTTGGAAAGCATTTCACAGCCTTTAAGTACATTCAAAGTGTAGTCACTTCTGTTACTGCAGGAAAACAGACTTGTTTTCACAGATGAACCATATACATAATCAATGGGCAGATAATTTATTTGTCACAGATGGTACTGTAGTCAATGCACCAATGACCCAAATTCAATCCTGATCTTTGGAGCTGTCTGTGCGGTGTCTCTACCGCTGCACCACTGTGCTAAACTAAAACAAATGTCTACCCAAGTCTAAAGGGCCTGTCTCACGAGCATGTGACCTGCATGCGGCAAGCGCGACCAAACCGGAAGCGGGGGCCGCGCGGAGGTCGAGTGAGTGACGTGAAGTTTGAGCGAAGTCCGCGTATGCCCGTCGAGGTGGTGCGTACGGCGTCGAGGCGGCTGTGGGCCGGCTGGCCGTTGCCAGGCGGGATTTGTGAACACGGTCAGTTTTCGGAGCACCGTGCAATGTCGGGACCAGCTCCGCACAAGTCCATATGGCTCCGGCGATCGAAGTGGAACCGGCCCCGAGAGGCCGTACGGCTCAAGCGACCACGTTAGGTCGCGCTTGCCGCATGGAGTCGCATGCTCCTGGGACAGGCCCTTAAGGAAGGATCCCAACTAGCAGCGTGGTGCAGTGGTGGACTGGGTCTAAAAATATTGGTTGCCAGGAGACAAAGGGGGCCCAATTCATCAGGGGTCCACTTGCCATCGGGCAAGCTGACACCCTGGCCAGTCCGCCACTAGCGTGGTCTATCCACGTTCTCCTGAGATGCTGCCTGACCCGCTGAGTTACTCCAACACTCCTGTTCTTTGAAAAGACAGGTCTAACCCAGATCCATCAATGGCAAATCCAAAACAAGAAAAATCGCATCACATCAAGTGAAAGAGGTGAATCTGTGGAATTCTTTGCCACAGAAGGCCGTGGAGGCCAAGTCAGCGGATATTTTTAAGGCAGAGATAGATAGATTCTTGATTAGTACGGGTGTCAGATGTTATGAGAAGGCAGGAGAATGGGGTTAGGAGGGAGAGTTAGATCATCCATGATAGAATGGCGGAGTAGACTTGGTGGACCAAATGGCCTAATTCTACTCCTATCACTTATGATCTTACCTTTCTGGATGTATGCAGCAAGACACATCCAGTATTGTCATTCTCTGTGGAAAACAAAGAAGAAACAATGGGTTTAAACGTTGGCAAAATATCTACATTGTCCAACAGGGTGGCACTGTGGTGCAGCGGTAGAGTAGCTACTTTACACCACCAGAGACCTGACTACCCATGCTGTCTGTATAGCATTTGTACACTGCCCTCCATAATGTTTGGGACAAAGACCCATCATTTATTTGAAAGAAGGGTTTCAGCCCGAAACGTCGCCTATTTCCTTCGCTCCATAGATGCTGCTGCACCCGCTTAGTTTCTCCAGCAATTTTGTGTACCTTCGATCTTCCAGCATCTGCAGTTCCTTCTTGAACCCATCATTTATTTATTTGTTTCTGTACTCCACAATTTGAGGTTTGTAATAGAAAAAAATCACTTGTGGTTAAAGTGCACATTGTCAGATTTTATTAAAGGTCATTTTTATACATTTTGGTTTCAACTTGTCCCAGCTGCACTAATCCCACCTGCCTGTGTTTAGTCCATATCCCTCCAAACCCGTCCTATCCATGTACCTGTCTAACTATGTTTTAAACGTTGGGATAGTCCCAGCCTCAACTACCTCCTCCAGCAGCTTGTTCCATGCACCCACCACCCTTTGTGTGAAAAAGGTACCCCTCAGATTCTGATTAAATCTTTTCCCCTTCACCTTAAACAGGTTTCCTCTGGTTCTCGATTCCCCAACTCTGGGCAAGAGACTCCGTGCATCTACCCGATCTATTCCTCTCACGATTTTATACACCTACACAACATCACCCCTCATCCTGCACTCCAGAGAATAGTCCCAGCCTAGTCAACCCCTGCTGAGAGTTCAGACCCTCTAGTCCTGGCAACATCCTCATAAATCTTCTCTGTACCCTTCCTTCATTCCAGGTTATAGGCCAAGAGACCATTGGAAGTTGAATGGTAGAATCTAGAAACATAGAAACATAGAAATTAGGTGCAGGAGTAGGCCATTCGGCCCTTCGAGCCTGCACCGCCATTCAATATGATCATGGCTAATCATCCAACTCAGTATCCCGTACCTGCCTTCTCTCCATATCCCCTGATCCCCTTAGCCACAAGGGCCACATCTAACTCCCTCTTAAATATAGCCAATGAACTGGCCTCAACTACCCTCTGTGGCAGAGAGTTCCAGAGATTCACCACTCTCTGTGTGAAAAATCTGGAGGGAAGTCGGTGGGAATACAGAGACAATAAAATGGGATGAACACAACATTAGTGTAGAACAGAAAGTGCTGGAAAAACCTCGAGGGTCAGGCTGCATCTGTGGAGGGAACGGACAGACTATGTTTCATGTCAGAACCCGTCTTCAGACTGATTGCATGAGTGCAAATGGATACTAAGTGTTCGGCACTGACTCAGTGGGCTGAAGAGCCAGTTTCAAATGACGTTAGACACGAACAGCTGGAGTAACTCAGCGGGTCAGGCAGCATATCTGAAGAAAAGGAATAGGTGAGGTTTCGGGTCGAGACCCTTCTTGAGACTGAGGCCTGATTCCATACTGCATGCCTATGGCCAAGGTGGTATATTTCACAATGGAGGCATGATTGCTTACTCTTGCCCCTTCTCAAGCCTTGCCTCGTCAATTAGATACACACCAGATGTTAGAGTTGTTTGTAGTTTTAGAGATACAGCATGGAAACAGGCACTTCGGCCCACTGGCCATCGATCTCCTGTTCTCACTAGTTCTATGTTATCCCACTTTCTCCCACTCCTGACACACTAGGGGCAATTTATACAGGCCAATGAACCCACAAACCCACATGTCTTACGAATGTGGGAGGAAACTGAAGCACCTGGATGAAATTTACGCGGTCACAGGGAGAATGTGCAAACTCCACATAGATAGCACCAGAGGTCAGGATCGAACCCGGGTCTCTGGCACTGCGAGGCTGCAACTACCAGTTCCCCCATTCCTTTAACTGTTCCTCGTCAGTCATAACACTGACCTTCAAAATATGGCTTCAGCAACAATCTGTGCATTTAAGTTGGACTTTCCTTCACCATCAAACCAAAGTAACGATATATAAAAAAAACACAAAGTGCTTGAATAACTCACCAGGTCAGGCAGCATCTCTGGAGAACATGGATAGGTCATAAGGTCATAAGTGATAGGAGTAGAGTAAATGGCCTGTCCCATTGTACGAGGTAATTCAAGAGTTCTCCCGAGTTTCCCCTAATTCGAACTCGGAGATTTACGGTCATAGCCGCTCGTAGGTACTCGGGGCTCTCGTGGACATTTTGCAACATGTTGAAAAATCTTCATGAGTCTTCACGAGCTTACCACGTTTTCCGAGTACCTGCCGTTAGCGTTATGAGCCGCTAAGAAACGTCCCGAGCTCCGATGTACCCGCTACGTACATTGTACGTGCTTACCACGAGTTTGATTTTTTTTTTAAACTCGGGAGGGGAGAGCTCTTGAATTACCTCGTACAGTGGGACAGGCCCTTTAGGCAATTTGTTCCATCAAGTCTACTCTGCCATTCAATCGTGGCTGATCTATCTCTCCCTCCTAACTGCATTCTCCTGCCTTCACCCCATAACCTCTGACACCTCTACTAATCAAGAAGCCATCTATCTCTGCCTTATCCTATATCCACTGATATAGGTGATTTTTCGGGTCGGGACCTTTCTTCAGGCTGACCAGATACGTCAGCTACCAATCGTCTCCAGAGATGCTGCCTGACCCGTTCAGTTCCTGTGGCACATTGTGTCTTTTTGTTTTGGGGAAGCCAGCTGCTGCAGTTCCTCGTTCCAAGATTTAAAAAAAGTCAACATTTTTCAAACGTCTTGCCACGGATTAGAATGTCCCTTGTAAAAACAACTCGCTCGACAAAGACATTTTTTCAGAGGGGGGGGGGGAATGTGTGTCTCACAATCCAGTCCCCATTGACATCAAGAAGGTCTAAAATAAGCTATCTGATGTAGACCGCAGCCCAGCATTGTGTTTGTGGACTTAAAGAGCCTTTCGAAGTCAATATCAGGAAACGTAACTCCATTGTGTACAGAATTGTCCCCATTCAGACGAGGACCATTGAATGTCAATGCACCGCTCCTCTCTCCGTGGGTACCAGACGCCACAATTAGCTGCGATCAACCACATTCCTTTCCCTTTTCAACAAACAAGATCAGCCGAAGATAGACACAAAAAGCTGGAGTAACTCAGCGGGACAGGCAGCATCTCTTTAGAAAGAGAATGGTTTTTTTTTGTTCTTCAGTCTGGTTAGGGATAAGGGAAACATGAGATATAGACGGTGATGTGGGGAGATAAAGAACAATGAATGAAAGATATGCAAATCGTTGTTCTTTAACTCTCCACATCACCATCTATATCTCGCGTTTCCCTTATCCCGAACCAGTCTGAAGCAAAGATCCTATAGCAGAGCAGGATCTTTGGTCTGAAGGAGGGTCTTGACGTCACCCATTCCTTCTCTCCAGAGATGCTGCCAGTCCCGCTGAGTTTGTCCAGCTTTTCGTGTCTATCTTTGGTTTAATCCAGCATCTGCAGTTCCTTCTTAAAACAAAAATCAGCCACTCTGTTGAATAATTCCCGGGAAGGAGAGACTGACATATGATGAAAGAATAGGGTCCACTGAGTTTGTATTCACTGGAATTTAGAAGGATGAGAGGGAATCTTATAGAAACAAATAAAATTCTTAAGGGATCAGATAAGCTAGATGCATGAAAAATGTTCCCGATGTTGGGGAGTCCAGAGCCAGGGGTCACAGCTTAAGAATAAGGGTTTGGCCATTTAGGACTGAGATTAGGAAAAACATTTTCAGCCAGAGTTGTGAATCTGTGGAATTCTTCGTCACAGAAGGCAGTGGAGGCCAATTCACTGGCTGTTTCCAAGAGAGTTAGATATAGCTCTTCGGGCTAATGGAATCAAGGGGTATGGGGAGAAAGCAGGAACGGGGTACTGATTCTGGATGATCATCCATGATCATAATGAACGGCGTTGCTGGCTCGAAGGGCTGAATGGCCTACTCCTGCAGCTATTGTCGATTGGATATTGGATATGCAGGGAATAGAGAGGTGTGGCCTACTCCTGCACCTATTTTCTATGTTTGTATTTTTCTAGGTAATGGTATTCACGATGCAGGGAGTGAGATCGCTCAGCAGGTCAGGAGCACACACAGCAACTGGCCGGGACAATTCTCGAAAGAATCACCTCCTCACCTCCTTGCCGCTCATCACGATTTACAAACGCCTACAATATAGCTTAATTTAGTTTAGATATACAGCATGGGAACAGGTCCTTCGGCCCACCAAGTCCACACCGACCAAAGATTCCCCACATACTAACACTATCCTACACACACCGGGGACAATTTTGCAATTGTACCAAAGCCAATTAGCCTACACACCTGTACGTCTTTGGAGTGTGGGAGGAGAGCAGGGCACCCGGAGAAAACCCACGCAGGTCAGGGTGTGAACGTACAAACTCCGTACAGACAGCTCCTGTGGTTAGGACTGTAAGGCAGCAACTCTACCGCTGCGCCAACGTGCCATCCACGATAATTTCCTTGCAGCGCCGTCACCAAAAGGCGGGCAGAAGTTAGAGGCACACTGCAAACCAAATGCACAGCGGCGCTGTGGTAGAGCTGTTGTCTTACAGTGCCAGGGACCCGGGATCGATCCTGACTACGGGTTCAACACAACATTGGTGTAGGGCAGAAAGTGCTGGAGGAATCTAGAGGGTCAGGCTTCATCCGTGGAAGGAACGGACATTGTCTCTACATTGTGACTGCCCTCCACTCAGGGTGGCCACGGTGGCGCAGCGCGAGACCCGGGTTCGATCCCAACTACGGGTGCTGTCTGTACGGAGTTTGTACGTTCTCCCCATGGGTTTTCTCCAAAATCTTTTGTTTCCGCCCACACTCCAAAAACGTGCAGGTCTGTAGGTTTATTTGCTTGGTGCAAATGGAAAAGTGTCCCTAGTGTGCATAGGATAGTGTCAATGTGCGTGGATCGCTGGTTGGTGCAGACTCGGTGGGCCGAAGGGCCTGTTTCCGCGCTGTATCTCTAAACCGAACATAAACATATACTCACCATCTGCATTTGGCTCAAGCTCTACATTCATGTTGACGTAGAACCGGATGCTGTCATCGGAGATAGTCGATGCATTTACAGTTTCGTAGGTTTCATCCGCACCATTTCCTCGCCCCTCACTGACATCTTCACACCCGGGAGTCATGTCGTCTGAAGGTGTCAAAAAAAAATTTGAGTTTAGTAACTAATTATCTTGCACTAAATGTTATTCACATTATTCCCTTTATCATGTATCACATACACTGTGGATGGCTCGATTGTCATCATGTATTGTCTTTCCGCTGACTGGATAGCACGCAACAAAAGCTTTTCACTGTACCTCGGCACACGTGACAATAAACTAAACTGAAACACAATCGTTTTGGGTCCTTCTAAATTGCAAAAAAAATGGCCCAATTCTTTCATTAAACCATTTACCAATGATGCGCGGGTGTAGGAAGGAACTGCAGATGCTAGTTTAAACCGAAGATAGACACAGAAAATGCTGGAGTAACTCAGCGGGACAGGCAGCATCTCTGGAGAGAAGGAATGGGTAATGTTTCGGGTCGAGGCTGAAGAAGGGTCTCGACCCGAAACGTCACCCATTCCTTATCTCCAGACAAGTTGCCCGTCTCGCTGAGTTACTCCAGTATTTTGTGTCTACCAACTATCCACAATAGCTCTGGCAACTCCGACCCATGTGACGCATTGGTGACAAATACGTCTGCGAACTTTAAAACGCTCACTTTAATTAAGTCGATTTTCAGTGGCCTTTTCCACCAGACTTTCAGAAGACAACCCAATCGAAAATTCTGTCCGATTAAATACATTTATGTTAATTTGGTTAATGGAGACAGAGTGTACATTTTTTTTGTTAAGTTCAAGGAGAGATGATGGCCAGAGACATCAAAACCTTTTTTAAAAGAGTGTTGTGGGACTAAAAAAAAGCACATTCATACATTAAGTATTTCACACGAAGCAAAATTCCCGTCTGTTGCAGAAGGTTTGGAGAAACAAAGAACTACAGTTGCCGGTTTATACCGAAGATAAAGGGTGGTGGGTGTATGGATCAAGCTGCCAGAGGAGGTAGTTGAGGCTGACAGTACATGGAAAGGAGAGGTTTGGAAAGATATGGACCAAACGCGGGCAAGTGGGACTAGTGTAGCTGGGACATGTTGGAGGTGTGGGCAGGTTGGGCCAAAGGGCCTGTTTCCACACTGTATCTCTCTATGACTATAGGCACAAAATGCTGGAGTAACTCAGCAGGTCAGGCAGCATGTTGTTAAAGACAACGGTAGATTAACAACAGAGTTGCTGCCTTACAGCACCAGTGGCATGGGGTTAGGAGGGAAAGATAGATCAATGGCAAAGATATGATTGAATGGCAGAGTAGATGTGATGGGCTGAATTGCCTAATTCTGCTCCTATCAGGTCAGGCAACATCTCTGGAGAAAAAGGATAGGTGACGTTTCGGGTCGGGACCCTTCTTCAGACCTGAAGCATTTTATGTCCATCAGGCGTCAGAGTGCCCATATTGTGGCACAGTGGCGCAGCGGTAGAGTTGCCACCTTACAGCACCAGTGACCCAAAGGTACCACCCGTACAACATCCTGACTACAGGTGCTGTCTGTACAGAGTTTGTACGTTTCCATCGTCTCCGGAGCGTTGGGCC
This sequence comes from Leucoraja erinaceus, assembly GCF_028641065.1. Taxonomy (NCBI): domain Eukaryota; kingdom Metazoa; phylum Chordata; class Chondrichthyes; order Rajiformes; family Rajidae; genus Leucoraja; species Leucoraja erinaceus. Next base: position 382,610 of record NC_073377.1, read on the forward strand.
GCTGCTCCAACATCGAGGAGCTCTGGTGCGGAGAGCTTCCAACGCGGGCGGCGCTGACCGCCATCGTGGAGTCATGGGGCACCTTGTAGAGGGCCTACAGCGGCAGTCTCCACCCGGCGCGGCCTACGGACATTGGAAGCCGCCGACTCCGGTAGGAGGGGGCCGACTCTGGTGCCCACGCCGCTGAGGAAGTCCCCGCATTACCCCTAAACGACGTCCCTTACTGGTAAGTCATGTCCTCTTGTTTGAATCTTCCCTGGACATCGGGAAAAGCTTGTCCACCGTAGCTGCTAACATTGCGGAGGGCTTGGGGTCCCCCCTGACTTCTGCGGGGAACATAAAGAGAGACTTATTGACCTATCTTGTAACTTAGCCTTCCCACACAGTGGGAAACTCCTTGACTCTCTCTGCTGTGTTGGGATTCCGATAATTGCGACCAAAATTCTACTAGTGTGTTGATGCCTTGTACAATTGTTTACATTTTTATTGTATGGCTCTGTATAAAGGGAATTCAAAATTTCACTATGCCATCTGGCACCTTCATGTGACTAATTAAATCTATCTTGAATCTTGAATCTTGAATCCACGTGGGTTTTCCCCGGTTTCGTCCCACATTCCAAAGACGTGCAGGTTTGTGGCTTATTTGACTTCTGTAAATTATCCCTATGTAAATTTTGCAGGATAGAACTAGTGTAGGGTGATTATTGGTTGGCATGGACTCGGTGGGCTGAAGGGCCTGTTTCCACACTGTATCTCTAAACTAAACTACAGAAAGTTTGGAGCCTTGCCACTAGATGTCACTAATGAGCTGCCATCTTTCTAAATTACCAATAAGCCCTCCAACCAAAGATCTAGAGCGGCCTCCATCTCTGCGGGAAGATCAAGGGACTATGGAAGTGTAGTTGTTAGATTCCACAGAATTACTTTCCCCCAAGATATCCCTGTGGCTTTCTGGCTTTATAGTTTAATTAGCACTTTTCACATGGAAGCAGAGAAAACATTCTAAAAGATATTAGTTTAGTTTATTGTCATGTGTAACGAGCTACAGTGAAAAGCTTTTTTAATGTGTGCTATCCAGTCAGCGGAAAGACTACACATGATTACAATCGAGCCATCCACTGTGTACAGATACAGGATAAAGGGAATAACGTTTAGTGCAAGGTAAAGTACGATTAATGATAGTCCAAGGGTCTCCATTGAGGTAGATGGTAGGTCAGGGTGCCTCTCCAAGTCATATTCCATCGTAGAGTCATAACTTCAGTCATACAGCTCGGAAACAGGTGCATTATCCATGCCACCCAAGATGCCCATTTACCTACAGTTGGCCCATATCCCGATCAACCTTTCCGATCCATGTGCTGTCCAAAATGTCTTCATTGGTGTTAATACAATTATTGTTAAAGACAGGTGGAGTAACTCAGCGGGACAGGCAACATGTTGTTAAAGACAACGGTAGGTTAAAAATAGAGTTGCTGCCTTACAGCGCCATGACATGGGGTTAGGAGGGAAAGATAGATCAATTGCAAAGATAGATCAATTCAAACAAGAAGACATGACTTCAGAATTAAGGGACAGAAGTTTAGGGGTAACATGAGGGGGAACTTCTTTACTCAGAGAGTGGTAGCGGTGTGGAATGAGCTTCCAGTGGAAGTGGTGGAGGCAGGTTTGATTTTATCATTTAAAAATAAATTGGATAGGTATATGGATGGGAAAGGAATGGAGGGTTAAGGTCTGAGTGCAGGTAGATGGAACTAGGGGAAAATAATTGTTCGGCACGGACTTGTAGGGCCGAGATGGCCTGTTTCCGTGCTGTAATTGTTATATGGTTATATGATTGAATGGCGGAGTAGACGTGATGGGCTGAATGGCCTCATTCTGCTCCTATCACATGAGACCCGGGTTCGGCCCTGACTACGGGTGCTGTCTGTACGGAGTTAGTATGTTCTCCCTGTGACCGCGTGGGTTTTCTCCGGGTGCTCTGGTTTCCTTCCACATTCCAACGACGTACAGGTTTGTAATTTAATTGGCTCTGTAAAATCATAAATTGTCCCAAGTGTGTGTTGGATAGTGTTAATGTGTGGTGATCGCTGATCAGCAAGAACTGGGCGGGCTAAAAGGCTTGTTTCCGCGCAGTATCTCTAAAATAAACTAACACTAAAGAAACTAAAGACACTCGTCTTCGCTAAAGCCGTCAGAAGCTGCTGCATTGCAAATAAATTAAAACAAATCTATGCGTCTGCCACATCAAAATTAAATTTTAATTGTGCCATTGAGGATTGAATCGATTTGAACTATCATGGTTCTTGCATTGTGGAATAAAACAGTATTGAAGCCAATTGGCAGCTGAGGTTCAGCTAGCTATTGTGAGCAGGGCTTGCTCTGGCCCATGGTGAAAGACAGACTCCAAAGTTTGGATCCAGATTTAACTTCAGTGGGTGCACAATGCCAAATATGTAAAAGGTAATTTCATTTTGTACTTCAGTGGAGAGTGCAGTTGGCAATCTCCTCTCAAGGTTTCAGGGAGTGATGTAGAGAACAAAAGATCTCGAGGTGAAAGTGCTCCACCTCTGCTGGTTTAGTTTAGTTTAGTTTAGAGACAGTGATCCCCGCACATTAACACAATCCCTCACACACCAGGGACAATGTCTACATGTATAGTACCAAGCCAATTAACCTACGAACCCGTCCGTCTTTAGAGTGTGGGAGGAAACCGAAGGTCTCGGAGAAAACCCACGCAGGTCACGGGGAGAATGTGCAAACTCCGTACAGACAGCGCCATTAGTCGGGATCGAACCCGGGTGTCCGGCGCTGTAAGCGTTGCAAGGCGGCGACTTTACCATGGCGTCACCGTGGAATAAATGGAATCTCATGCACAACTTTTTTTTATTAGTTTAGTTTATTGTCACATGTACTGAGGTGCAACAAAAAGCTTTGTGTATCGTGCTGGCCAGTCAGTTGAAAGACCAGACACTATAGACTATAAACAAAACTGTAAATTAACAGAAAGTGCTGGCGCAACTCAGCGCCCCTGGCAGTGACACTGAAGAACATGAAAAGGCAACATTTCAGTTCGAGACCTTTTTGCTTTGGGTTTTCATTTTGTAAACCAGCATCTGTAATTCATGGAGTCCAGAAATTACAGGGATGTTGATGCAGCCCAGCCAATCACGTACACCAGACTCCCCACCATCGGATCCATCTATGGACTTTAGAGACACAGCGCGGAAACAGGCCCGCCGGCCCAACGAGTCCGACTGACCAGAGATCACCCCTGACACTAGCACTATGTTACGCACAAGGGACAATTTACAATTTTACCAAAGCCAATTAATCTACAAACCTGTACGTCTTTGGAGTGTAGGAGGAAACCGGAGCACCCGGCGAAAGCCCACGCAGGTCACGGGGAGAACGTACAAACTGCTTACAGACAGCGCCTCTAGTCAGGATCGAACCCGGGTCTCTGGCGCTGCAAGACAGCAACTCTGTCACTGCGCCACCGTGCCGCCCATTTAGGGGGTGAATATAAAAGACAAGATTCCATGTATACACTACCAAGTGTCACAGAAGAACTCTCTGCCATGTTTGCCTTGGTAAACACCTCACGCACAATCTGTGGTGCACTATAACCATATAACAATTACAGCACGGAAACAGGCCATCTCGGCCCTACAAGTCCGTGCCGACACTATACTGAGACCGCTACAGAATTGGTTGGTCTATATCCTGGAGCAGGCAGATAGGGTGAGAAGGAGCTGGTCCAGAGGAGAGCGGTCACAGCTTCATGGCAGGTCAACCCGTTGTTCGAATAAACAGGCACCACATAATCCGACAAGGATATGCTTCTGTGTGAATGCAGGGCTAGCAACTCGCTGCACAAGAGGTTTAACACCCAACGAGAATGTGGTGATCCTCGGTGAAGTTAATGACATGGCAACTCAGGGATCGAAAGAGACTGCATTGTTGGGTCTGCCTACTCCAGTTACACTTGGAAAAGCTCCCTTTCAATCAGGAAAGGAAACATTCGTGGGCGGCACGGTGGCGCAGCGGTAGAGTTGCTGCCTCACAGCGCCAGAGACCTGGGTGCGATCCCGACTACGAGTGCTGTCTGTACATTCTCTCCATGACCTGCGTGGGTTTTCTCCGGGCGCTCCGGTTTCTTTCCACACTCCAAAGACATACAGGTTTGTATGCTAATTGGCTTGGTGTAAAATGTAAATAGTCCCTAGCATGTGTGTGTGTGTGTGTGTGTGTGTGTGTGTGTGTGTGTGTGTGTGTGTGTGTGTGTGTGTGTGTGTGTGTGTGTGTGTGTGTGTGTGTGTGTGTGTGTGTGTGTGTGTGTGTGTGTGTGTGTGTGTGTTAGTGTTAGTGTGCGGGGATCGCTGGTCGGTGCGGACTCGGTGGGCGAAGGGCCTGTTTCCGCGATGTATCTCGAAATTAAACATTCTAATTCTAACTGCAGCACTTTGGGATTAATTTGGTGCGACAAGTTTCAGATAATTGACCCATATTCTTCACTGCCAAAATTTCATCCCAAGATGAATTTTTTTCTTAAATACTTAAATATTTGAGCCTTGGGCAACAGATGAGAAGGAATTTGAGACAAACCAAAAACTCAGTGGGTACTCACCAATAATGACTTATTCCAGCTTAATCAAAGACACATCTCAGCCCAATCACTCCCTCTTCACCCCTCTCCCATCAGGCAAGCGGTTCAGAAGTGTGTAAACGCACAGCTCCAGATTCAGAGACAGTTTCTTCCCAGCTGTTATCAGACAACTGAATCATCCTGTCATCAACTAGAAGGTGGTACTGAGCTACTATCTACCTCATTGGAGACATTTGGACTATCTTAATTCGGACTTTACTGGATTTTATCTTGCACTAAACGTTATTTCCACTATCATGTATCTGTACACTGTGGACGGCTTGATTGTAATCATGTATAGTCTTTCCGCTGACTGGATAGCACGCAACAAAAAAGCTTTATGCTGTACCTCGGCACACGTGACAACGAACTAAATGAAATTCATGTTGGCAGATGAGACACTAACCATTTAGCCTAGCTCAGGAGGAGCTTACAAATACAATGCCCAAAGGAGAAGGTGGATCCGGCTCCATTCTCAGATTTAAAACCTCGCATTTTGATGGCGTGCTTCTCCATTGTTTGGGTGAAACAAAGAGAAGGTTATTTATTATATTCAACTGGGCGAGGTGCTGAGAGCAGAAGGAAACTCTTTGACTACATTTCTTCCACAAATTGGAAAGGATGCAAAGAAGATTGGAGAATTTTGGCAGGTCTTCAGCGCCTGAGCTAAATTTCAGTTTCAATTAGTTTAGAGAAATAGCGTGGTAACAGCCCTTCGGCCCATGCCGACCAGCAATCCCCGTACCCAAGTTATGTCCTACACACTAGGGTAAAGTAAAGTAAAGTAAAGTAAAGTAGCCTTTATTGTCATTCAGATACTTTCGGTCTGAACTAAATTTTGTTGCCTTGCAGTCATAGCTATAATAAAAATGACAAAAACACACAATAAACACAAATTTAACATCCACCACAGTGAGTTCACCAGGCACTTCCTCACTGTGATGGAAGGAAAAAATCTTAAAGTCCTTATCTCTTCCCTCCTTGTTCTCCCTCCGCTCCGAGGAGACCTGCGAGCTCTCGACGCTGTCGTCCACCGGGCCCGTGGCCGATCCTCCGATGTCGGGTCGCTGCTGCCACCGGAACGCCACAGCTCCGATGTCAGGTCACCGCTGCCGCTGCCGCAAAACACCACAGCTCCGATGTCAGGTCGCCACTGCCATCGGAACGCCACAGCTCCGATGTCAGGTCATCACTGCCACCGGAACGCCACAGCTCCGATGTCGGGTCGCCACTGCCGCTAAACGCCACAGCTCCGAGGTCGGGTCACCGCTGCCGCCAGAACGCCACAGCTCCGATGTCAGGTCACCACTGCCGCTGGAACGCTGCCCCAGCTCCAAGGCCACCAGCTCCGCTATTAGGTCTCGGCGCAGATGGAGACGGACACGGGGGATACGACAAGAGAAGTCGCATCCCCCGAAGGAAGAGACCAAAAACCTGTTTCTCCCCCCCACACACACACATACACAACATAATAAAATAAAACCAAAAATTAACTAAAACAGGACAAAAGAACAAACAAAAAAAGAAAAATCAAACAGACTGCAGGCGAGGCGCAGCTGCTAAGGCAGCGCCGCCATCTTGGATGTCATGTTACAGAAGCCAATTAACCTGTGAACCTGCATGTCTTTGGAATGTGGGAGGATTATCTGAATGGTGGCCGATTAGGAAAAGGGGAGATGCAATGAGACTTGGATGTCATGGTACACCAGTCATTGAAAGTAGGCATGCAGGTGCTGCAGGCAGTGAAGAAAGCAAATGGTATGTTAGCATTCATAGCAAAAGGATTTGATTGTATAGGAGCAGGAAGGTTCTACTGCAGTTGTACAGGGTCTTGGTCAGACCACACCTGGAGAATTGCATACAGTTTTGGTCCCCTAATCTGAGGAAAGACATTCTTGCCATAGAGGGAGTACAGAGAAGGTTCACCAGACTGATTCCTGGGATGTCAGGACTTTCATATGAAGAAAGACTGGATAGACTCGGCTGGTACTCGCTAGAATTTAGAAGATTGAGAGGGGATCTTATAGAAACTTACAAAATTCTTACGGGGTTGGACAGGCTAGATGCAGGAAGATTGTTCCTGATGTTGGGGAAGTCCAGGACAAGGGGTCACAGTTTAAGGATAAAGGGGAAATCTTTTAGGACAGATGAGAAAAATATTTTTCCCACAGAGAGTGGTGAATCTCTGGAACTCTCTGCCACAGAAGGTAGTTGAGGCCAGTTCATTGGCTATATTTAAGAGGGAGTTAGATGTGGCCCTTGTGGCCAAAGGGATCAAGGGGTATGGAGAGAAGGCAGGTACAGGATACTGAGTTGGATGATCAGCCATCATCATATTGAATGGCGGTGCAGGCTCGAAGGGCCCATGTCAACCAAGAGGTCCCATCTACTCCAGTCCAACCAGCCTGCGTTTGGCCCATATCCCGCTAAACCTTTCCTATCTACGTACCTGTCCAAATGTATTTTAAATTTCGTCATCCATATACGCACTACAATGTCCAAGAAGGTTGCCCCTCAGGATCTTTCTCTTCTCACCTTATACTCATGTCTGTTATTGCTCCTTTATTATAATGTTTAATGTTTGATGTGTCATTCCGAACTGTCATTGTATGTCATGTTGTCACTTGCGGGTGGAGCATCAAGGCAAATTCCTTGTATGTGAATACTTGGCCAATAAACATATTCATTCACTTATTCATTCATTCTGGTTCTGGATTTACCCTATTCTGGGTAAAATGCTGTGCATGCACTGTGTCTATTCCCCTTATGATTTTGCACACCTCTATAAGATCAACCTTCATCCTCCTGCACACCGAAGGAATCGAGTCCTAGCCTGCTCAACCACTCCCTATAGTCGGCCCTCAAGACTTGCCAAAATCCTCGTAAATCTTCTTCGCATTCTTTCCAACTTAACAACATCCTCCCGACAGTAGGGTGATTAAACCCAAACGCAATTCTCCAAATGTGGCCGCATCAACATCTTGTACAACTGCAACGTGACTTCCCATCTTCTATACTCAATAACTGATGAAGGTCCGGTCATTGGGTATTATTGGCAGAGAATGACCGATTCTTGATTAGTAAGGGTGTCAGAGTTATGGGGAGATTCGTTGTCTCTGTGAAGCATTTCGTTGTCTCTGTACAAGGGAATGTGGTTGAGAAGGCAAGGGAATGTGGTTGAGAGGGAAAGTCCTGGCCTGCCCAACCTCTCCCTGGAACTCAGGCCCCTTGAGTCATGTCAACATCCTCATAAATCTTCTCTGCATTCTTTCTAGCTTAACACGTTCATTCATCCATGTCATGGGAGCAGAAGTGGGCCATTCGGCCCATCGAGTCTACTCTGCCGACATCCACCCTGTGGCAGGGCGACTAATACTGAACGCAATACTCCAAATGCGGCCTCACCAAAGTTTTGTACACCAGCCCGCTGGCAGGTTAGCACGCAACAAAACCTTTCCACTGTACCTCAACACACGTGACAATAAACTAAACTCAACAACGGTCCCAAGTGCCACCTGATGACCAATGCACCTTCATTTTGTAAATGGGAAATAAAAATCTACTCACCACTTTCCTGAAGGTGGTATCCGTTCACAGTTGGTGTTTGAGTATCTGGAATGAAGGCAAAAGAGAGTTGATGCCGGGTGGTGTCAGCAATGACTGCCTCGCCAACAGTCTGTCTCTCCCTTTCTTCCTCGTTGTTTTTTAGTATGTGTTAAATGTACGTTTTTAGTGTTCTTTGGCTTATTTTATGTGGGGAGGGGGGGAGTTGGGGGAAACTTTCTCTAATCTCTTACCTCGACGGAGATGCTATTTTTTTCCGTATCGTATCTCCGTACGCAGTGCGGCCTAAGATCGAGGAGTTGCCGGGTTGCTGGAGACCGACTTCGAGAGCTCCACCGCGGGAGCCTACGGGACTAACATTGTGGAGCCCGTGATCCCTTTGCCAGGGATCTACCTCTGAGCTCTACCGCGGACTTTCACATCGCAGAGCTCGCGGTCTCTGGTTAGAGACCGACTTCAGGAGCTCCAAGCCACAGGAGGTTCGACGGCCCCGACACGGGAGCTTCGATCACCCCAACGGATAGTTCAACTGCCCCGACTACGGAAGAAAAATGAGGGAAGAAGATGAGCCTTTATTGCCTTCCATCACAGTGAAGAATATGGGGAATCTGCTGTGGTGGATGTTTATATTAACTTTTATGTTGTTGCGTGTCTTGTTGCTTTTTTGGTATGGCTGTATGGTAATTTGCATATTACTGTACCTTAATTGGTAAGACCTTTGAAACCTTTGAGCATTAATACAGTAGTGTCATATTGCTTCTAAGATGGCACCCAACCAGGCCGATTATTTGCGTGCCAGCTACAGAAGCATCCATAAGTGTTCCTGGTGTTGGGGGAGTCCAGAACCAGGAGTCACAGTTTAAGAATTCTCTGCCAAGGGGTAGGTCATGTTTTCAAGAGAGAGTTAGATTTAGCTTGTGAGCTAAAGGAATCAAGGGATATGGGGAAAAAGCAGGAGAGGGGCACTGATTTAAGATGATCAGCCACGATCATATTGAATGGCGGTGCTGGCTCGAAGGGCTGAATGGCCTACTCCTGCACCTATTTTTCTATGTTTCTCAGCAGATCTACAATCACATATTACAATCACTACACACTCTTAAATCTCCACTCCTGCAGCAACATTTCTTACTTTAACTATGATCACAACATGTTATTCCCTTATCATGTATCTATACGTTGTAATGGCTCGATTATAATCACGTATTGTCTGTCCGCTGGCAGGTTAGCACGCAACAAAAGCTTTTCACTGTACTCCGGTACATGCGACAATAAACTAAACTGAACTTTCTTTTTCATTTTAAAGCAGTTCCTTGAGTCTCCATTTGTACATTTTGTTTACCCTCAGAAAGGTTTACAAAGTTCTCACTTGCTTCAGAAAACAAGGTAGTAAAGGAGCTTCCTCAGCACATCGCAGGTGGACCTATACCCTATGACCATGGTTGAGGTGTAGACATTGATGTTGGAAGGTGGCATCTATCTATCATCAAGGATCCCACCACATAGACCATGCCTTCTTCTCATTGCTACCACTGGGCAGGAGGTGCAGAAGCCTGAAGTCACACACTGCCAGGTACTTCCCTGCAACTATCAGGCGAGAGTCATGGAAACGGGCCCTTCTGCCCAACTTGTTAATGCTGACCAACAGGTCAAATCTACCCTAGCCCTACCTGCCCACTTTAGACCAGATACAGCCTGGAAACAGGCCTGTCAGCCCACGGCGAACTTTGATCAGCCCATACACTAGCATTATTCTACTAGGAACAAGGATATGGTGGACCAATTGAATAACTACTTTGGTTCCGTCTTCACTAAGGAAGACATAAATAATCTGCCGGAAATAGCAGGGGACCGCGGGTCAAAGGAGTTGGAGGAATTGAGTGAAATCCAGGAAGTGGTGTTGGGTAAATTGAATGGATTAAAGGCCGATAAATCCCCAGGGCCAGATAGGCTGCATCCCAGGGTACTTAAGGAAGTAGCTCCAGAAATAGTGGATGCATTAGTAATAATCTTTCAAAACTCTTTAGATTCTGGAGTAGTTCCTGAGGATTGGCGGGTAGCAAACGTAACCCGACTTTTTAAGAAGGGAGGGAGAGAAAAAACGGGGAATTACAGACCAGTTAGTCTAACATCGGTAGTGGGGAAACTGCTAGAGTCAGTTATTAAAGATGGGATAGCAGCACATTTGGAAAGTGGTGAAATCATTGGACAAAGTCAGCATGGATTTACAAAAGGTAAATCAGGTCTGACGAATCTTGTAGAATTTTTCAAGGATGTAACTAGTAGCGTGGATAGGGGAGAACCAGTGGATTTGGTGTATCTGGACTTCCAGAAGGCTTTCGACAAGGCCCCACATAAGAGATTAGTATACAAACTTAGTTACTGCAGTTGTACGGGGTCTTGGTGAGACCACACCTGGAGTATTGCGTACAGTTTTGGTCTCCAAATCTGAGGAAGGACATTATTGCCATAGAGGGAGGGCAGAGAAGGTTCACCAGTGATTCCTGGGATGTCAGGACTGTCTTATGAAGAAAGACTGGATAGTCTTGGTTTATACTCTCTAGAATTTAGGAGATTGAGAGGGGATCTTATAGAAACTTACACAATTCTTAAGGGGTTGGACAGGCTAGATGCAGGAAGATTGTTCCCGGTGTTGGGGAAGTCCAGGACAAGGGATCACAGCTTAAGGATAAGGGGGAAATCCTTTAAAACCGAGATGAGAAGAACTTTTTTCACACAGAGAGTGGTGAATCTCTGGAACTCTCTGCCACAGAGGGTAGATGAGGCCAGTTCATTGGCTATATTTAAGAGGGAGTTAGATGTGGCCCTTGTGGCCAAAGGGATCAGGCGATATGGAGAGAAGGCAGGTACTGAGTTGGATGGTCAGCCATGATCATACAGGCTCGAAGGGCCGAATGGCCTACTCCTGCACCTATTGTCTATGTCCCTGACAACTCTCACCAGCTTCTACAGACGCACCATTTGAAAGCATTTTATCCGGTTGCATCACAGCTTGGCTTGGGAACAGCTCCATCCAAGACCACAAGAAATTGCAGCAAATTGTAGACAGGCTGCATACCATCACACAAACCAACCTTCCTTCCATCTACTCCATCTACACCTCACGCTGCCTCGGCAAGGCCAGCAGTATAATCAAGGGCAACTCGCACCCTGGCCACTCCGTCTTCTCTCCTCTCCCATCAGGCAAAAGGTATAGAAGTGTGAAAACACACACATCCAGATTCAGGGGCAGTTTCTTCTCAGCAGTTATCAGGCAACTGAATCATCCTACCACAACCAGAGAGCCGTGCTGAATTACTATCTACCTCTTTGGTGACCCTCGGACTATCTTTGATCAGACTTTGCTGGCTTTACCTTGCACTAAACGTTATTCCCTTTTTACCACGTATTTACACACTGCAAATGGATCGATTGTAATCAATGTATTGTCTTTCCGCTGACTATATAGCATGCAATAAAAGCTTTTCACTGTACCTCGGTACACGTGACAATAAACTGAATGGAACTGAACTTGGAGTAACTCAGCTGGTCAGGCAGTATCTCTGGAGAAAATGGCTGGGTGACCTTTTGGGTTGGGGCCCTTCTTCAGATTCACTAATATTTCACTAAAATTAATCTTACTTATCTTATTTAAAATAAATCTCTACATTTAAAGGACAATTGGACAAGTACATGGTCAAGAAAGATTTAGGTGAGGGGTTCCCAACCTTTTTTGTCCCGTTTACCCCTGGCAACTTTAATAGCATATAACAATGTTATTTCACTTATTTATGAACTAATGATGAACAGATACTGGTATACCAGAAACAAACACAGTCAGTCAATGATTAAAAATATGTACAAATCCAGAATTTACAAATCTTCCCCCTGGGGTAAATTTACCCCAGTTTGGGGACCCTTGATTTAGAGGGATATGGATCAAATGCAGGCTAAAGGTTTTAGATGGTGCATCTTAGTCACCATGAAGGAATTAGGCCAAAGGGCCTATTTCTATGCTGTATCTCTATGACAATAAACTCAATTCCTCTTCGATCCTTCAATTTTCTTTGCATAAACAACCACCTGGATGTTGAGTCTCATAGTCTATACTAGTTTTCACCGAGCCCACAGCTAACAAAGGCCTGTTTCCTTTATCATTGTTATTTTTTTGGCACAACTTTCATTCATTTGTTCTTTATCCCTCTTTATCACTGGCTATATCTGTTGTTTCCCTTTCCCCTGACTCTCAGTCTGACGAAGGGTCTCGAATCGATACGTCAACTATTCCTTTTCTCCAGAGATGCATTTCTTTTCTCCAGAGATTTAACCATATAACCATATAACAATTACAGCACGGAAACAGGCCATCTCGACCCTTCTAGTCCGTGCCGAACACGTATTCTCCCCTAGTCCCATATACCTGTGCTCAGACCATAACCCTCCATTCCCTTCCCATCCATATAACTATCCAATTTATTTTTAAATGATAAAAACGAACCTGCCTCCATCACCTTCACTGGAAGCTCATTCCACACAGCTACCACTCTCTGAGTAAAGAAGTTCCCCCTCATGTTACCCCTAAACTTCAGTCCCTTAATTCTCATGTCATGTCCCCTTGTTTGAATCTTCCCTACTCTCAGTGGGAAAAGCTTTTCCACATCAACTCTGTCTATCCCTCTCATCATTTTAAAAACCTCTATCAAGTCCCCCTTAACCTTCTGCGCTCCAAAGAATAAAGCCCTAACTTGTTCAACCTTTCTCTGTAACTTAGTTGCTGAAACCCAGGCAACATTCTAGTAAATTTCTCCAGAGTCTGATCCGCTGAGTTACTCCAGCGTTTTGTGTCTCTCTTCGGTTTGAACCACCAGCATCTGCAGTTCCTTCCTACACCTCGATGAAAGCCTGGATAAGCCTAGTGTGCTTTAATGTTTACTTTTAATCTGATTTATGGTTCTGCAAAGAACCTTCAGGGTAGGGAGAGGATTGCCAATGCTAAAATGAGCTGCAGAGTTCTAGGTCACTTTATTATTGAACTGTAGTCGATTCAACTTTAAAACCAACGATTCAACTTCACTCCAAAAAAATCTTGAAGCACAAAAAGATATTTAGCCCACCTGGTCTGTTTCTACTCTTTGAAAACACACTTTAGACTTTGGAGATGTTACGTGGAAACAGGCCCTTCAGCCCACCGAGAAATATGTTTTTCACAACTGAAGCATATTCTGTCTGAGAGGCGGCATAATTTAACACCAGATAATTTGAATAAATTGCTTGTAATTATGCGCAACCAGGCAACTTTGGTCATTTAATGTAGAATACCTTTATGTTATCATGTTCAACCATATTTTGGGGATGGAAACCTTTTTATGCCTTTTTTTGTCAATGTGCCTTTTCATGCCTTTTTTGCAATTTTATCATGCCTTTTTGCCAGCCCACCGAGTCCGCACCGACCAGTGATCACCCCGTACACCAGCACTATCCCACGCACCAAGGGACAATTTACAATAGGCAATTATCCTACAAACCTGTACGTCTTTGGAATGAGAGTGGAAACCAGAACACCGGGAGATAACACAAGCGGTCACAAGGAGAAGGTACAGACTCTGAATAGATAGCACATGCAGTCAGGATTAAATCATAATGGGGGTGGATAAGATTAAGAGCCACAGTTTTTTCCCCCTGGAAAGTGGAGTCTAAAAGTTGAGGCCATGGATTTAAGGTGAAAGGGGAAAGATTTAAAAGGGACCCCAAGGACAATTGTTTTTTGGATATATTATTGAGCTGCCGGAGGAAGTGATAGTAGGTAGAATTACAATGTATAACTAGACTAAGTGGGACCCATTGGGTCCCATGTTCACACGGGAGGGCTGGTCCCTCAACGCAATATTCCACCTCTCCACCAATTCCAATATTGGTGGCCAGTGGGGGGGGGGGGCTTTCTGGAGCGCTGGTATGGGTTCTTAGTGTGGCAGCTCAGTCCCTCAAGCCTGATCTGCTGGCAGCTAACTCACGGCTGGTGGGCTGGCAGTTGACTCATGACTATTCCTTGAAATTCCATTTCAATCAGGGTGCAAGAACACCAAATTCAAATCCATGTTCCTACCATTTCAAGCAGGGTGCAAGGCCACCAAATTCAAGTGCAGTTTCTTACTACTATGAGCAGGGTGCAAGGCCACCAAATTCAAGTGCAGTTTCATACCACTTCAAGCTGGAACCAAGGCCACCAAATACAAGTGCAGTTTCATACCACTTTCAGCAGGGTGCAAGGCCACCAAATTCACTGCAGTTTTATTCCACTTCAAGCAGGGTCCAAGGCCACCAAATTCAAATGCAGCTTCATACCATTTCATGCAGGGTGAAACCACCATAAAACCACACAAAACACCAAACTCACAGTTCAGTAGATATTCAGTGTGTTCAGTTGATTCACAGCTCAGACAGAGTCATGACCTCTCCCTCCCCCATCATGCAGAAACTGAGCCACACCCACACTTCCGGGTTTTATAACCCCTTCCCCTCCCACTGGAAAAGGTGTGGCTTTCAGGGCGTGATTGACAGGAGAGAGATTCTCAACATTTTTTAAACACTAATAACACTTTTATTTTTCATTGATAAGTAGAATTCTCTGCACCTGCTGAGCGGAGGTGGGACTGAGAAAGATGGCCAAAAATCACTACCGTAAGTGTAGCGTTTTATCTAAAATCAATATAAAGTGCAAACAGGAAGTAAGTGCATTTGCAGTAGTGCCTTTCAACTTCAAACCAAAGCACCCAAGCCACCATTCGCAGTAATTAGTGGCTTTCAACCTCAAGCCAAAGCATCCAAGCCACCATTTTCAGTTAGTGCCTTTCAACTTCATGCCACTATTTGAAGTAAGTGCCTTTCAACTTCAAGCAAAGCACCCAAGCCACGATTTGCAGTGTAGTGCCTTTCAACTGCAAACCAAAGCACCCAAGCCACCATTTGCAGTAAGTAGTGCCTTTCAACTTCAAGCCAAAGCACTCAAGCCACCATTTACAGTAAGTAGCGCCTTTCAACTCCATGCCACCATTTGCAGTAAGAAGTGCCTTTCAACTTCAAGCCAAATCACCCGCCACCATTTGTAGTAAGTAGTGCCTTTCAACTTCAAGCCAAAGCACCCAAGCCACCATGTGCAGTAAGTAGCGCCTTTCAACTTCAAGCAAAACACCCAAGCCACCATTTGCAGTAAGTAGTGCCTTTCAATTTCAAGCAAAGCACCCAAGCCACCATTTTCAGTAAGTAGTGCCTTTCAACTTTAAACCAAAGCTCCCAAGCCACCATTTGCAGTAAGTAGTGGCTTTCAATTTCAAGCAATGAACCCTAGGCACCATTTGCAGTAAGTAATGCCTTTCAACTTCAAGCCAAAGCACCCAAACAACCATTCGCAGGCAGTGTCTTTTTACTTCAAACAAACCATATTTTCATTTTTAAACAACATTAAGGGTACTGACAGTTGTGTATACATTTGTTCAGTGTTATTCAGAGCTCAGAGAGACATGACCATTAGCTTCATCCATCTTGCAGAGACTTAGTGAGGCATACCACTTCCTGGTTTTATAGTCCCTCCCCCTAGCAGGGGCAGCATGGGCAGCAGAGAGAATGGTGATTTTTTTTCAACTTCAAGCCAAAGCTCCCAAGCCACCATTTGCAGTAAGTAGTGCCTTTCAACTTCATGCCACCATTTGCAGTAAGTAGTGCCTTTCAACTTCAAGCCAAAGCATCCAAACAACCATTTGCACACAGTGCCTTTTTACTTCAAACAAACCATATATTAATTTTCAAACCACATTAAGGGTACTCACAGTTGTGTAGAAATTTGTTCAGTGTTATTCAGAGCTCAGCGAGACGTGACCCGTGGCTTCATCCATCTTGCAGAGCGTGAGTGAGGCACACCACTTCATGGTTTTATAGTCCCTCCCCCTCCCTCCAGCAGGGGCAGCAGCGAGAATGGTGATTTTAAAAAAAACATTAATATACCTCTGATTTGTCATCGATGGGAAAAATCCTCTGCACCCTAAGGCGGAGGGGGGCTCTGAACGAGGCGGCCAAAAATGACAGCCGTAGGTGGCGGCGTTCTGTCAGCAATCGCAGCACAGTGGGCCAAAAGCGGTCAAGATCAGAGATTTAGTAATATAGATAGGCTTTTAAACAGATACATGGATATAAAAACTTGGGGGATATGGGCCTGAATTATAGGGAGAGGGTGGGAAAGCTAGTACTTTGTTCGTTGGGGTGATCTTATAGAAGTGTATAAGTTCATGAGGGGAATAGGTAAACCTTATCTCTGTATCGCCCTTTTTTTCTTCCCCCCCCCCCCCCCCCCCCCCCCCCGGTCATGGCAAATCATGGGTGTTTCCAGGGTGCTATTCCCTATATGAAGGACGCCTGAGCATGACTTTGTTTAGCGTGTGGAGACTGGTGCACAGACAGCCACCCCACGGTCCTTGACAGATCTGGGTCAGGATCCAGTGGCATGGAGTCCAAGACGACCGGAGACCCTTTTCTGCTGCAGCCTTCATCCGCCTTCCCAGCCGTTGTGATGCTCCACTAAAGTCACCCATCGCCCTCCGCCTGTTCCACCGTTGAGGTCTCGGTTGGATTGCTCTTTGTCAGAGACCTCCCCCTCGACCTTACCGCCATGGGTGGCCCTACCAGGAGCACATCTCCAGACGGCTTCACTCTCAGGATCCCAGGTCCACACAAGCTTCTCCACCACGACAAGGTGAATATCCATGGAGTAACGCCCACTCTCCTGACATCAGTCTGAAGAAGGGTCCCAATCCGAAATGTCACCCATTCCTTCTCTCCAGAGTTGCTGCCTGTCCCACTGAGTTACTCTAGCATTCTGTGCCTTTAGGGGAATAGATGGGGTAGATTTACAGAGTCTCTTACCTAGAGTCGGGGAATCAAGAACCGTAGGTTTAAGGTGAAAAGGGAAAGATTTAAAAGGGACCTAATGGACATTTTTTTCCCCCCACACAAAGGGCAGCGGGTGTATGGAACGATCTGCCTGAGGAGGTTGTTGGGGCAGGTACAATAACAACTTTTAAAAGACATTTGGACATGGATAGGAAATGTTTAGAGGGTTATGGTCCAAGAGCAGTCACCCCTCGCAACACTTTGCAAACAAAGAAACATCACTACAGCTTAGTATAGAGATACAGCACTGAAACAGGCCACTCGGCCCACCAAGTCCGCACCGACCAGCAATCCCCCGCACATTAACACTATCCTACACACACAAGGGACAATTTAACAAAGCCAATTAACCTACAAACCTGTACGTCTTTTGAGTGCGGGGGGGAAAGAAGAGATCCTGGAGAAAAGCAGAGATCCTGGATCTTCCTAGCCTGAGGTGATCTGTTGCCATTAGGGATGCCAACAGTCCCATAATAGCCAGGACATCCCGCATATTGGGCTAAATTGGTTTGTCCCATACGGGACTGCCTTTGTCCCGTATTTGACTGCTACTACTCGGGTCGAGTGGACTGTCGAGTCGGGGCATCGCGTCCGGCCCCACCTCACCCGTCCCGACGCAGTTTATGCAGCCCATGGGGGGCAGCAGCGCCCTCGCCCGTGGCCCTGTTGGTCGGCAGCCCGGCCAGATGTCCGCCCTTCGCTTACCGCCGACACCATGGCTGATCATCGGTTCATGACTTGGATGGGGTGCCGGATTTTGCGCATGACTTAGCCAGGGACAAAACTCCTCAGCTGGCCCGCCGGCTGGGCTTTGTGATAAGGTCCAGTACCCGGGCCAACTCATCATTTACCCAGCCACGGCTGAGTCGGTCAACCATATAACCATATAACAATTACAGCACGGAAACAGGCCAGCCCGGCCCTTCTAGTCAACGAATTGCCATCGGGAATTTGTCACTTATTTTGACCTTTTATCCCTTATTTGGGAGTGAGAAAGTTGCCATCTAGTTGGCATCCCAGGACCTGTCCAATTCCCCCCCCCCCCCCCCCCCCCCCCCCCCCCCCCCCCCATCCCCCCGCACCCCCCCCACACAATCAGTCCAAACATAGAAACATAGAAAATAGGTGTAGGAGTAGGCTATTCGTCCCTTCGAGCCTGCACCTCCATTCAATATGATTATGGCTGGTCATCCAACTCAGTATCCTGTACCTGCCTTCTCTCCATACCCCCTGATCCCTTTAGCCACAAGGGCCACATCTAACTCCCTCTTAAATATAGCCAATGAACTGGCCTCAACTACCTTCTGTGGCAGAGAATTCCAGAGATTCACCACTCTCTGTGTGAAAAATGTTTTCCTCAGCTCGGTCCTAAAAGATTTCCCCCCTTATCCTTAAACTGTGACCCCTTGTTCTGGACTTCACCAATGCCGGGAACAATCTTCCTGCATCTAGCCTGTCCAACCTCTTAAGAATTTTGTAAGTCTCAATAAGATCCCCCCTCAATTTTCTAAATTCTATCGAGTACAAGCCGAGTCTATCCAGTCTTTCTTCATGTGAAAGTCCTGACATCCCACAAAGAAGGGTCCCGACCCGAAACGTCACCTATCCATTTTCCCCAGAGATGCTGCCAGACCCGCTGAGTTACTCTAGCATTCTGTGTCGATCCATCTTTAGTATGATTAGCCGAATGATATTCATGGCCAAGACTGCAGGGGATAAAAAGTATCTTCGCTCTTTGTAAGTGTGCCAATTGCATCTCATCTTAACATCTCATCCGAAAGATAAACAATGCTAGCACACATACATAGCTGGAAAAGAACTTTAAAGGGTGTGTAATTTTACTAACCGAGAGACATAATTTACAGTGTAAAGACAAAGAGCCAATGTCGTTTATTCTAAGGATCTTCCACAATCCAATCTGAAGATAGACACAAAAAGCTGGAGTAACTCAGCAGGACAGGCAGCATCTCTGGATAGAAGGAATGGGGGACTTTTCGGGTCGAGAAGAAGGGTCTGGACCCGAAACATCTGACGAAGGGTCTCGACCTAAAATGTCACCCCTTCCTTCTCTCCACGGATGGAGACAAAGTGTTGGAGTAACTCAATGGGTCCGGCAACATCTCTGGAGGACATAGATAGATGATGTTTCAGGTTGGGACCTGAAATGTCACCCATCCTTTTTCAATAGAAGAAAGATTCTGACCCGAAACATCACCTATTCCTTTTCTCCAGAAATGCTGCTTGTCCTGCTTAGTTACTCCAGCATTTTGTGTCTATCTTCAGTATAAACCAGCATCTGCAGTTCCTTCTGACACACAACCAACAAAGATACTTTAGTCGAAAAGTGGCAAACAGCATTAACTCCTTGATATATCACTGACAAATGTTTAGAAAAGTGATGGATTGATCGAAAAATACAACATGGAAACTGGCTCTTCGGCCCATCAGATCCATGCCAACTATTGATCACCTATTTACACTAGTTATCCCACATTCACTTCCAATCCCTACACACTCGGTACAATTTACTTTTAGGTTTATTATTCACAAGTTCACAAGTTATAGTAGAATTAGGCCATTCGGCCCATCAAGTCTACTCCGCCATTCAATCATGGTTGATCTCTGCCTCCTAATCCCATTCTCCTGCCTTCTCCCCATAACCCTTGACACCCGTTCTCATCAAGAATGTGTCTATCTCTGCCTAAAAAATATCCGCTGACTTGGCCTCCTCAGCTCTCAATGGCAATGAGTTCCACAGATTAACTACCATCTGACTAAAGATCTTCTTCCTCGCCTCCTTTCTATAAGAGCGCCCTTTAATTCTGAGGCTATGACCTCTGGTCCAAGACTCTCCCACCAGTGGAAACCTCCTTCATTATTATTATCACGTGACAATTAAGGCACAGTAAAAGGCTTTGCTTTGCATGGTATCCAAACCAATCAAATATACTATATATTGATATAATCAGTTCAAACTCAAGAACCTGCTCCAGTGCTGTACCTTAACGCGTTCTGTGTTCGCATAAGTTCATAATCATAGAAGCAGTATTAGGCCATTCAGCCCATCATGTCCACTCCCCCTAAACAGTCATGGCTGATCTATCCGATGCAATAGTGGCATTTAAGAGACCTTTGATTAGGCAAATGGATATGCAGAGAATAGATGGATATGGATTACGTTGAGGCAGATAAGAGATAGTTTTGGCATCATGCTTGCACAGACATTGTGGGCTGAAGGGCCTGTTCTTGTGCTACATTATTCTTTGGCCATTAACAAAGATTATATCGCCACATCAAAACAAAATATTCAGATTCAATTACTGGATTCTCTATCCTCTCAATGACTAGAGAGCAGTCCTGAGCGACTGTCTACCTCACTGGAGACCCCTGGACTATCTGTAATCGGACTTTATCTTGCACTAAATGTAATTCCTACATCATGTGTTCTGTGCATTGTGGACGACTCGACTGAAATCATATATAGTCTTGAAAATAAACTAAACATCCTCCAACATCACAATCAACAATTTGTTTGTTCCATAATGAGTCATCTTAAAAGTGATCATTAGACCAACATAAATGCAGATGACCTTAAATCACCAACTAATACATTTCTGAACACCTCTAGCCTTTGTCACTTACTCCACCCATCTGCCAATCAATCCCTCCTCTTTCACTTGGATCCACCTATCACTTGCCAGACTTTGTCCCACCCCCACCTCTCTATTTTATCTTTGAACCCCCTCCCACCCCAATCCATCTTAAGTAGGGTCCTGACCCAAAACAGGTTCATAAATAATAGGAGCAGACTTAGGCTATTTGGTCCATCAAGTCTACTCTGCTGTTCAATCATGGCTGATCTATTTTTCCCTCTCAACCCCATTCCCCTGCCTTCTCCTCTTAATCCGACTCCTGTACTAATATGCCTTACACATATCCATTTTTAAAAATATATACATACTTTTACATATACAATATACATTTGCCTTATGTGGCAATGAATTCTACAGATTCACCATCCTAGCCTAAAGTCCCCCAAGTCTCCTTTCTAAAGGTATATCCATTTAAACTAGGCCCTGGTCAGACCCCACAAGTCCATGCTCCAATCATCTATCTCCCTTTCACATTCCAGTTCTGTGCTTTATCTCACTCCCTACAGCTTGGTATAATTGTAAATTGGCCCTTGTGTGTGTAGGATAGTGTTAGTGTGCGGGGATCGCTGGTTAGTGCAGACTCGGTGGTCCGAAGGGCCTGTTTCCGCGCTGTACATCTAAACTATACTGAAAAAAAAATAACTGCGATTTCATGGTGGCAAATCTGCTTTAGTTGCCAATGCTGTCCGATGATTCAGAAGCTTGGGGGCAAGTTTCTCACCAGAAATGAGAGCAAAGACATGGTCTGACATTCCAAATGATGGTTGAGGGGGAAATGTTGGGTGGGAGGTGTTGGCCCGTGGATGAGGTATTAATCCGAGCTTCCATCTGTTCTCTCAATGTGATAAAAGAATGTGTTTGCTGGCAGCATTTTCAAAATCACAAGTTCAGAGTGATAGGAGCAGGATTAGGCCATTCGGCCCATCGTCTACTCCATTCAATCATGGCTGATCCATCTCTCCCTCCTAACTCGGTTCTCCTGCCTTCTCCCCATAACCTCTAACACCCGTACTAATCAAGAATCTATCTATCTCTGCCTTAAAAATATCCACTAACTTGGCCTCCACAGCCTTCTGTGGCAATGAACTCCATAGATTCACCACCCCCTGACTAAAGAAATTCCTCCTCATCTTCCTAAAGGAACGCCCTTTAATTCTAAGGCTAAAGATTCCTCACAGATAACCCTTCAATTGTGGAATAGTCAGTGACTGCAGAGCTTAGAAAAGTTATAGTCAATTTTTGAAACATTTTATAGGTCAGCCACCAAAATGGAATTGGGAAAATAAAGATGTGAACTTACTGCCATTTGTAGTAGTGTGTACTATCTCCAAATCGGTTGGTGTGTTGACATTATAACAGTGACAGCACATGTACTTTATTGGCCTTGATATTTAGTTTATTTTATTTTAGAGATACTGCGCTGAAACAGGCTCTTCGGCCCACCAAGTCCACGCCAACCAGCGATCCCCGCACACTAACACGATCCTACACTCTTGAGACAATTTTACCAAGCCAATTAGACTGTACATTTTTGGAGTGTTATTTTGAGCAAAGTAATCAAATAGCCTTTGGACGAAACGTTTTCTTCAGAGAGAGGAGGAGAACTTCTTCAAAGTAGACATACCTTGAGGAGATTTCGCAGTGGAGCAGACAAAATGTCGACCTCACCTTTCGGATGATATCAGTTTAGGGTCAAATCACAGTGTGATCGTATCACGGCCTGGTTCAGCAACGCGAACACCCAGGAACAACTTGAGGAAAAACTTTTTCACTCAGAGAATTGTGAATCTGTGGAATTCTCTGCCACAGAAGGCAGTGGAGGCCAATTCACTGGAATGTTTTCAAGAGAGAGTTAGATTTAGCTCTTAGGGCTAACAGAATCAAGGGATATGGGGAAAAAGTAGGAACGGGGCACTGATTTTGGATGATCAGCCATGATCATATTGAATGGTGCTGGCTCAAAGGTCAGAATGGTCTACTCCTGCACCTATTTTCTATGTTTCTATGAACAAAGGTGATATAGAGTGGTAGAAACTGCCCAGCCAGATTCTTACCTCCCCACTATCGAAGGGATTAAGATGAGGCATCGTCTCAAAAAGGCAGTAGATGAAGTGGACGTGGAGAGGATGTTTCCACTAGTGGGAGAGTCTAGGACCAGAGAGCACAGCCTTAGAATAAATGAGGCATACCTTTAGAAAGTTGCTGAGGAGGAATTTCTCTAGTCGGAGGGTGACGAATCTGTGGAATTCATTGCCACAGACGGCTGTGGAGACCAAGTCAATGGATATTTCTAGGGTGGAGATTGGCAGATTCTGGATTAGTACGGGTGTCAGGGGTTATGGGGAGAAGTCAGGGGAATGGGGTTGAGAGGGAGAGATAGATCAGCCATGATTAAACAACATAGTAGGCTTGATGGGTCAAATGGCTTAATTCTTCTCCTACAACTTATGAATTAAACTCAGCAGCTGTCAACTTTGTTTATTTGTTGCATTAGTATTACGGTTATTCATTTATTGAATTTTTTAATTATTATATTTAATTGCCTGTATCGTGTTCATGGGCTTGTTAAGATGCTGCCAGTAAGAATGTCAGTGTTTAGTTCTCTGTACACATTACAATTGAACACTCTGGACTATTGGATCTTGGCCAGTATAATTCTTCTTTTTGTTTAAAATGTTAAAAAAAATTAACACTGCAGCACTTCCCTAAAGGTTTAGAGAGATATGGGCAGGTGGGAGGAGGTTTAGAGGAGCCATTTTGGTCAGCATGGGCAAGTTGGGCTGAATGGCCTGTGTCTGTGCTGTGTGACTATGACTGTCATACAAGTGGTAGCCTCAGCAACACACGAGGTAGGGCTTGAAATCACAACCCTACTCATAGACACAAAGTGCTACCAAGGTTCAAAATCTATCACCATCCAATCTACTCATTAATCAGGGTTCATTTACAGGAAACTTGACCTGAGGGGTAACTTTTTCACACAAAAGGTGCTGGGTGTATGAAACAAGTTGCTAGAGGAGGTAGTTGAGGCTGGGACTATCCCAATGTTTAAGAAACAGGTACATGGATAGGATAGTTTTTCGGGGATTTGAGCCAAATGCAGGCAGGTGGGAGAGTGTAGATGGGACACGTTGGTCGGCGTGGGCAAGATGGGCAGAAGGGCAGAAGTTTCCATGCTGTAAACATAGAAAATAGGTGCAGGAGTAGGCCATTCGGCCCCTCGAGCCTGCACCGCCATTCAATATGATCATGGCTGATCATCCAACTCAGTATCCTGTACCTGCCTTCTCTCCATACCCCCTGATCCCTTTAGCCACAAGGGCCACATCTAACTCCCTCTTAAATATAGCCAATGAACTGGCCTCAACTACCTTCTGTGGCAGAGAATTCCAGAGATTCACCACTCTCTGTGTGAAAAATGTTTTTCTCATATGACTTTTCTCTCATGTTTTTCTCGGTATGACTCTATAAGATGTTCCTGGGTCTGGTGGTGCGCGCTTTCAAGCTTCTCTATTCTCTGCTGGACTGGAGCAGGTAGGAGAATGAATGACCTGGGTGCGGCATGTCTTTCATTATGTTGGCCGCTTTTCCAAGGCAGTGTGTGGTGCCACCCCCTCTCTCCACCTTTCCTCCCCCTCTCCGTATCTGTTTTGTACCTATCACCCACTGTGTCCCAACACCTGGCTCCTCCTCACTTGCTTCCGCCCATCACCAGCCTGCCCCCGGATCATTCCACTCCCCCACCACTTTACACCAGTCCTCGATCATCTCCACTCTCAGAGAGACACAAAATGTTGGAGTAACAATCAAGAAGTGACTCAGCGGGGACAGGCAGCATCTCTGGAGAGAAGGAATGGGTAACGTTTCGGGTCAAGACCTTTCTTCAGACTGATGACAAGTTCACCCATTCCTTCTCTCCGGAGATGCTGCCTGTCCCGCTGAGTTACTCCAGCATTTTGTGTCTATCTTCGATTTAAACCAGCACCCGCAGTTCTTTCCTACACATTTTGTCTTCTACACTCTCAGTCCTGCTGCAAGATTACAACCCATGAACAGTACAGCACAGGAGAGGGCCCTTCGGCCCACAATGCCTGTGCCGAACATGATACCAAGTTCAACTGATTTCATCTGCTCGTACACGATCCACATCCACCTATTCCTTGCACTTTCATGAGCCTATCCGACAGCATCTTAGACACCACTATCATGCCATCATCACCCCCGGCAATGCTTTCCAGAACTCACCACTTGCCCTGCACATCTCCATTAAACCTTCCACCTCTCATCTTAGAGAGAATGCAGAGGAGATTTACTAGAATGTTGCCTGGGTTTCAACAACTAAGTTACAGAAAAAGGTTGAATAAGTTAGCTCTTTATTCTCTGGAGCACAGAATGTTAAGGGGGGACCTGATAGAGGTCTTTAAAATGATGAGAGGGATAGACAGAGTTGACGTGGATCAGCTTTTCCCTTTGAGAATAGGGAAGATTCAAACAAGAGGACATGACTTCATAATTAAGGGACAGAGGTTTAGGGGTAACATGAGGGGGAACTTCTTTACTCAGAGAGTGGTAGCGGTGTGGAATGAGCTTCCAGTGGAAGAGGTGTCGGCAGGTTCATTGGTATCATTTAAAAATAAATTGGATAGGCATATGGATGAGAAGGGAATGGAGGGTTATGGTATGAGTGCAGGCAGGTGGGACTAAGGGAAAATAATTGTTCGGCACGGACTTGTAGGGCCGAGATGGCCTGTTTCCATGCTGTAATTGTTATATGGTTATATGTTATGCTGTCTACTGTTTAGCTTAGTTTAGTTTAGAGGTACAGTGCGGAAAAACGCCCTTCGGCCCACCGCCGACCAGCATTCCCCGCACACTAACACCATCCTACACCCACTAGGAACAATTTTTACATTTACCAAGCCAATTAACCTACAAACCTGTACGTCTTTGGAGTGTGGGAGGAAACCGAAGATCTCGGAGAAAACCCACGCTGGTCACGGGAGGAACGCACAAACTCCGTACAGACAGCACAGTCGGGATCGAACCCTGGTCTCCGATGCGGCATTCGCTGTAAGGGAGTAACTCTACCCCTGTGCCACCGTGACCGTTGTAGTGTTGGATAGTTTCATCCTAGGTAAAGGGTTCATAGGTTTTAAGCGCAGAATTAGGCCATTCGGCCCATCAAGCCTATTGTCTATTGTCTACTCCGTCACTCAATAATGGCTGGTCTATCTTTCCCTCTGAACTCCTGTCTTCTCTCCCTAACACCCTTACTAATCAAGAATCTGTCAAACGTCACCTTAAAAATATCCACTGACTTGGTCACCACAGCCGTCTACGGCAATGAGTTCCACATATTCACCACCCTCTCACTAAAGAAATTCCTCCTCATCTTTCTAAAGGTACGTCCTCTTATTCTGAGGCTATGACCTCTGGTCCTACTCTCCCACTAGTGGAAACATCCTCTCCACATCCACTCCAAGTTAGATACAGCTCTTAAAGATAACAGGGATTGGGGATATGGTGAGAAGGCAGGAACGGGGTTATTAACCCTCGAGTAATGTGGAGCCAGGGCAAGGAAGACGCAAGTTCGGCCGTCAAACACACTTTTGCCCGTCTTTCACATGAGTTCTGCAACTTATTTCACTTCTGCTTCCCAGAGTCAATCGCTAAAATTTGTACAATTTTAACATTACATCCCAACTTCTATACTAAATCAGAGCATTGAGTATATAAGTTGGGATGTAATGGGAAAATTGTACAAGGCATTGGTGAGGCCAATTCTGGAGTATGGTGTACAATTTTGGTCGCCTAATTATAGGTTAGGATGCTGTCAACAAAATAGAGAGAGTACAGAGGAGATTTACTAGAATGTCGCCTGGGTTTCAGCAACTAAGTTACAGAGAAAGGTTGAACAAGTTAGGGCTTTATTCTTTGGTGAGCAGAAGGTTAAGGGGGGACTTGATAGAGGAACGCACAAAATGATGAGAGGATAGACAGAGGTCTTGACGTGGAAAAGCTTTTCCCACTGAGTAGTAGGGAAGATTCAAACCAAGGGACAAGATTTTAGAACTAAGGGACAAAAGTTTAAGGGGTAATATGAGGGGGAACCTTTCTTTACTCAGTGGTAGCTGTGTGGAATGAGCTTCCCGTGGGAGTGGTGGGGGCAGGTTCGATTTTATCATTTAAAAATAAATTCCATAGTTATATGGATGGGAAGGGAATGGAGGGTTATGGTCTGAGCGCAGGTATATGGGACTAGGGGAGTATTATGGAGTTTGGCAACGGACTAGAAGGGTCGAGATGGCCTGTTTCACGTGCTGTAATTGTTATATTCCAGAGTCAATCGCTAAAAATCTTCCACTGCCCAGGATCAGCATTTTCCCCCCCAAATTGCTCAATCGCCCCACCGCTGATCAAAATTAAATCAATTTTCCGAAAGCCTGTGTAAAAAGAACTCAAGGGTAAAAATTAGGAATGTTTTTACGCAACAGGTCTCTGTGGTTTTGAACGCACAGCTTGAGATTGGGTCAAGGGCAACTAATTAGGTAACTTGCCAAAAAGTGGAAAACTATTTAAAGAGGAGATTTAAAGAGAAACGCATTCTTTAGTCAGTGTGGTGAATCTGTGGCTTTTATTTTGTCACAGAAGGCTGTGGAGGCCAAGTCAGTGGATATATTTAAGGCAAGAGATAGATAGATTCTTGATTGGTACGAGAGTCAGGGTCTCTGGGGAGAATGGGGTTAGCAGAGAGAGATAGATGGATCAGCCATGATTGAATGGCGAAGTAGACTTGATGGGCTGAATGGACTAATTGTACTCTTTTTACTTATGAATTTATGAAAATACTGGATTAACTTAACAGTAGGTGCATGGGATGAGCTGCCAGAGGAGGCAGTTGAGGGAAATACTATCACAACATTTAGACAGATACATGGATGGGAAAGTTTAGAAAAGTATATGGGCCAAATTCAGATGGGTGGGATTAATGTACATGGGGCATGTTGGTTGGCATGGGCAAGGTGGGCCGAAGGGCCTACTTCCATGCTGTTTGACCCTATGACTTCGAGCAGAGAGGGAGATACAGAGGGCAAAATATTAATCTCAGCATTGTAGCGCATCAGTTCCAGGGACAAACTTGTGAAACAGGTGAATCGACTCAAGAACCAGACAGCATGGGACAAATTTCAAACCCTATTCCAAGAGGCGCTGTGGACAAAAGTGGGCAGAACTGGGTCCTCCTTTAGTGAAGTTTAGAGATACAGCATGGAAACAGGCCCTTCAGCCCACCGAGTACTAGCCAACCAGCGATCCCCGTGTACTAATTCTATCTTGCACGCTTTACAGAAGCCAATTGACCTACAAGCCTGCAGGTCTTTGGAGTGTGGGAGGAAACCGGAGGTCCCAGAGAAATGCACGCAGTCACGGGGAGAACGTACAAACTCTGCACGGACAGTACCCATAGTCAGGATCGAACCCGGGTCTCTGGCGCTGCAGGCAGCAACTCTACCGCTGCGCAAAATAATAAAACCAACGCACAATAAACGACAATACAACAAATTAACCGTCAATTCATTGTCTGCACTTGGGAGTGGGAACTTGCAGTGAACTTTGCATCGTTTTCCTCTGCAGTTTAGATCAGCAGCTTGTCTGCTTTCTATCTATCTCCTCAGCTGATAGTTGATTAAATGCCGCAACAGCTTCTTTATCAAAAACACCACATCCGCTCACTCCCACCTCTGCCAAACCCCACTGCTGACTGACTGACTGTGCCAATCTTATCAAGCCCTCACACAAGCCAGTCATGTGGAGACCTTACTCCAGCAACACAAGCCCTCTCCCACCTCGACTTATAGATACATAGATACATAGAAAATAGGTGCAGGAGTAGGCCATTCGGCCCTTCGAGCCTGCACCGCCATTCAATATGATCATGGCTGATCATCCAGCTCAGTATCCCGTACCTGCCTTCTCTCCATACCCCCTGATCCCTTTAGCCACAAGGGCCACATCTAACTCACTCTTAAATATAGCCAATGAACTGGCCTCAACTACCCTCTGTGGCCCCCAGTACAACTATTTTCTTCTCCAGAACACAAAGTGCCAGAGCGGTAGAGTTGCTGCCCTAGAGCGTTTACAACGCCAGAGATCCGGGTTCGATCCTGACGACGGGTGCATGTCTGTACGGAGTTTGCACGTTCTCCCCGTGACCTGTGTGGGTTTTCTCTTGGATATTCGGTTTCCTCCCACACTCTAAAGAGGTACAGGTTTGTAGGTTCATTGTCTTGGTAAATGTAAATATTGACCTTAGTGTGTGTAGAGTCGTGTTAACGTGTGGGGATCGCTGGTCGGTGCAGACTCAGTGGGCCAAAGAGCCTGTTTCCGCACTGTATCTCTAAACTAAACAAAATTCAGTGGGTCACGCAGCATCTGTGGAGGAGCGGACAACTGATGATTTGGGTCAGGACCAATCTTCAGGCTGCTTGTGGCGGGGGGGGGGTGAGGGAGCGGAAGGGATAGCTGGTAAAGAGGGGAGACAAAAATGCTGGAGAAACTCAGCGGGTGAGGCAGTATCTATGGAGCGAAGAAAATAGGCAACGTTTCGGGTCGAAACCCTTCGAGGGTGGTGAGGGGCGGGAAGAAGAAAGGTGGAGCCAGTGTGCTGAGGGACAGCTGAGATGGGGAGGAGAAAGTAGGGACTACCTGAAATTAGAGAAGTCAATGTTCATACTGCTGGGGTGCAAAGGTGGTAAAGAGAATGGGGGAAGGACAAAGTCCAGCAAATGATTATGGGTGAATTAGGTGGGGGTGAGGGGGGGTTGATTAGTAGATGGGGTGGAGTAAGTGACAATGGCTCGAGATGAAGGAAACAATAGGGTGTCAGATGAGGAAGAAGAGGAGTGAAATGTAGAGCTGGAGGGAGGGATGCAGGTGAAAGTGGATGGTAGGACGAGAAAGAGGAGCGGGATAGAGTCATGGAGTGATACAGTGTGGAAACAGGCCTTTCAGCCCAACTTGCCCACACCTGCCAACGTCTCAGCTATACTTGCCTGCATTTGGCCCATATCTCTCTAAACATCCTATCCAAGTACCTGTTCAAATGATTTTTAAAGATTGTGCCTTTTTTAAACGTTCATAAGTTACAGGAACTGAATTAGGCCATTCGGCCCATCAATATTGCATTGTGTTAATGCCTTATGTATGAATTTCATTGTTCCCTATCTAGTGCATCTGAGAATAAAACACTCTTGACTCTTAGTTCAGAGATACAGCGTGGACTGGCCTTTCAGCCCGCCGTGTCCGCGCCGACCAGCGATCACCCGTCCACCAACACAATCCTGTACAGTAGGGACAATTTACAATCAACCTACAACCTTGTACGTTCTGGGGATAATACAGAAGGTGCAGGATCAGTTCATTCCAAAGAGGAAGAAAGATTCCAAGGGGAGTAAGGGGCAACCGTGGATGACAAGGGACAGTATAAAAATAAAAGAGAAGTACAACGTAGCAAAGATGAGCGGGAAGCAAGAGGATTGGGTGATGTTTAAAGATCAACAGAAGATAACTAAAAAGACAATACGGGGAGAAAAGATAAGGTACGAAGGTAAGCTAGCCAAGAATATAAAGCAGGATAGTAAAAGCTTCTTTAGGTATGTGAAGAGGAAAAAATTAGTTAAGACCAAAGTTGGACCCTTGAAGACAGAAAAAGGTGAATTTATTATGGGGATCAAGGAAATGGCAGATGAGTTGAACAGGTACTTTGGCTCCGTCTTCACTAAGGAGGACACAAACAATCTTCCTGATGTATTAGTGGCCAGAGGATCTGGGATGATGGAGAAACTGAAGAAAATCCACATTAGGCAGAAAATGGTGTTGGGTAGATAGCTAGCTGATAAATCCCCAGGGCCTGATGGTCTGCATCCCATGGTACTTAAGGAAGTGGCTCTAGAAATCGTGGATGCATTAGTGATAATTTTCCAATGTTCTATAGACTTAGGATCAGTTCCCGTGGATTGGAGGGTAGCTAATGTTATCCCACTTTTTAAGAAAGGCGGGGGACAGAAAACAGGGAACTATAGACAAGTTAGCCTGACATCGGTGGTAGGGAAGATGCTGGAGTCAATTATAAGAAGATGAAATAGCCGCACATTTGGATAGCAGTAACAGAATCGGTCCGAGTCAGCATGGATTTACAAAGGGGAAATCATGCTCGACTACTCTGGAATTTTTCGAGGATGTAACTAGGAAAATGGACAAGGGAGAGTCAGTGGATGTAGTGTACCTGGACTTTCAGAGAGTATTTGATAAGGTCCCACATAGGAGATTAGCGGGCAAAATTAGGGCCCCATGGTATTGGGGGTAGAGTGCTGACATGAATAGAAAATCGGTTGGCAGACAGGAAGCAAAGGAAGGGATTAACGGGTCCCTTTGAGAATGGCAGGCAGTGACTATTGGGGTACCGCAAGGCTCAGTGCTGGGGCCGCAGCTATTTACAATCTACATCAACGATTTGGATGAAGGGATTCAAAGTAACACTAGCAAATTTGCAGATGACACAAAGCTGGGTGGCAGCGCGAACTGTGAGGAGGATGCTATGAGAATGCAGGGTGACTTGGACAGGTTGGGGGAGTGGGCAGATGCATGACAGATGAAGTTTAATGTGGATAAATGTGAGGTTATCCACTTTGGTATCAAAAACAGGAAGTCAGATTACTATCTAAATGGTGTCAAATTGGGAAAAGGGGGAAGTACAACAGGAACTGGGGAACCTTGTTCATCAGTCAATGAAAGTAAGCATGCAGGTACAGCAGGCAATGAAGAAAGTGAATGGCACGTTGGCCTTTATTACAAGAGGAGTCGAGCATAGGAGCAAAGAGGTCCTTCTGCAGTTGTACAGGGCCCCTAGTGAGACCACACCTGGAGTATTGTGTACAGTTTTGGTCCCCTAATTTGAGGAAGGACATTCTTGCTATTGAGGGAGTGAAGCGTAGGTTTACAAGGTTAATTCCCGGGATGGTGGGACTGTCATATGCTGAGTGAATGGAGCAGCTGGGTTTGTACACTCTGGAGTTTAGAAGGATGAGAGGGTATCTCATTAAAACATGTAAGATTGTTAAGGGCTTGGACACGCTAGAGGCAGGAAACATGTTCCCGATGTTGGGGGAATCCAGGGAGCCACAGTTTAAGAATAAGGGGTAAGCCATTTAGAATGGAGGCACTTTTTCTCACAGAGAGTTGTGAGTCTGTGGAATTCTCTGCCTCAGAGGGTTGTGGAGGCCGGTTCTCTGGATACTTTCAAGAGAGAGCTTGATAATGCTCTTAAAGATAGTGGAGTCAGGGGATATGGGTAGAAGGCAGTAATGGGGTACTGATTGGGGATGATCAGCCATGATCACATTGAATGGCGGTTCTAGCTCGAAGGGCCGAATGGCCTACTCCTGCACCTATTGTTTATTGGAGTGTAGGAGGAAACTGAAGCACCCAGAGAATCCCCGTGTGGTCGTTGCACGAGTTAGTGGGATAAATGGGTGTGTATTGGGGTGGGGGGGGGGACACAAATTGTGAGAGGGAATGAGGGAACGTTATTTAAAATTGGAGATTTCAACATTCATACCTATTATCATTAGGAGAAAAAAAAGTAATTCCCACTACCAAACAACTCATTCCAACCCTGCTATTTGTCAACACATTCGAGCCTATTCATCCCTTTGCAATTCACCTCACCTTTCTTAGTTAAGCCACTTATTTAGTTCATTCCACTGTGAAATCTCCACAAGGTATGTCTACTCACCAGTTCTCCTCCTCTCTCAACGTTGCCTATACCTTCTCTCATATTGAATGGCGGTGCAGGCTGAGAAGGGCCAGCATTTTCGTCCTGCTTCGATTTTTCCAGCATCTGCAGTTCTTTAATGGTCTCAACCCAAAAGCATCACCACCTAGTCTAAGTGATGCTGCCCGAAATGCTTTATGTTTAATTACAAGCACCCAGGGGGATGTGTATTTTTAGAACTTTGGAGATACATGGTTTAAACTGACGAAGATAGGCCTTGCAAGCCCATCGAGCGAGATCTGCTCATCTATGGACTAAAGATATCCCACACACTTTGGGCAATTTTCCATTTACAAAAGCCAATAGAAACGGTACAAACTCCAGAATTTATAGGATTGAGGGGAAATCTTATAGAAACTTACAAAATTCTTAAGGGGTTGGACAGGCTAGATGCAGCACAGACAGTTCCCGTAGTTGGGGAAGTCCAACCTGGGTCTCTCACAGTTTAAGGATAAGGGGGAAATCCTTTGGGACTGAGATGAGAAAATTTTTTTTTCATACAGGAGTGGTGAAGGAAAATAATACTACAGAAGGTAGTTGCAGTCTATTTCATTGGCTATATTTGAGAGGGAGTTAGATGTGGCCCTTGTGGCTAAAGGGATCAGGGGGTATGGAGAGAAGGCAGGTACAGGATACTGAGTTGGAAGATCAGCCATGATCATATTGAATGGTGGTGCAGGCTCGAAGGGTCGAATTGCCCACTCCTGCACCTATTTTCTATGTTTCTATGTTTAATAGTGTGGGGGTCCCAACCCAAAAATCACCTATTCCTTTTCTCCAGGCAGGCCCACCTGGTGACTTATGCCAGCATTGTTGTACGGACAGCACCCGTTTATTTTCAGACTTTCGAGATTGTGGGGGCCTTTCAGCCCATCTGCGAGGCAGCTCGTATACTGCTTCTATCCCACACTTCTAGGGGTTGTTTTTCCATTTACAGAAGCCAATTAAACTACGAACCCACACGTCTTTATAGTGTGGGAGAAAGCCGGAGCACCAGGAGGAAACCCAGGAAGTCACGAGGAGAACGTACAAACTCCGCACAGACAGCACCCGTAGTCGGAATCGAACCCGGGTCTCTGGAGCTGTGAGGCAGCAACTCCACCACTGCGCCACTGTGGCACTTCTAACATTTTTTTTTAAATGAGGAAATTTAGGAAAATAATACAACAGTTCAAATGCAGCCTATTTAGTTTAGTTTAGTTTAGAGATACAGCACGGAAACAGATCCTTCAGCCCACCGAGTCCATGCCGACCAGCGATCCCCGAACACTAACACAATCTACAATAAGGGACAATTAACATTTATACCAAGCCAAATAACCCACAAACCTGTATGTCTTTGGAGTGTGGGAGGAACCCAAAGAGCTCAGAGAAAACCCATGCAAGTCACGGGGAGAACATACAAAATTTGTACGGACAGCACCCGTAGTCAGAATCGAACCCGGGTCTCTGCCGCTGTGAGGCAGCAACTATACTGCTGCGCCACTTCTAAAGTTGTTTTTAATTAGGAAAATAAAACAACACTTCATAAGCAGCCTATTAAAATAAATGTTATATGGTTATTAGATGCTATTAAAATCTATGTGCAAAATATAAAAATTGGTTTGGCACACAGCTTGCTATTTTATATTAGAGGCAAAGCAACAATTTAACAGATTGGGGAGAAGGCAGTAGAATAGGGCGAGGACAGAGAGAGAGATAGATCAGCCATGACTGAATGGCATGGTAGACTTGATGGGCCAAATGGCCTAATTCTGCTCCTATCCCATGAACTTATGAATTTATTTGCAACCTTTGTGCTACACAAAAGCCTCCTCTCTCTTTACCCCAACTGGCCCAATCAACATATCCTTTCACTCCTCTCCTTATCCGACACCTTTTTGTCCTTCACACTTGGAGATTTTGGCACCTATTTCACCCATCGTTTAATCACCACCCTCTCCTCCTCAGCCGTAACCACCCATCACTTGCCAGACCTAACCAAAGTGCTGGAAAAACTCAGCGCGTCAGGCAACATCTCTGGAGATCACAGATAGATGACATTTCGGCTCCTTTAGACTGCTTGAAAGAGTGTCCCTACCCGAAATGTCACCAAGCCTTTTCCTCCAGAGATCTTGCCTGACTCCGCTGAGTTACTCCAGCACTTTGTGTCTATCTTTTCTTGTAACCAGCACCTGTAGTTCCTTGTTTTGACATTTTACCTCTCTTTTCCAGCTTTCTCCCCTGACTCCATCAGTCTGAAGAAGAGTCCCGATCCAAAATGTCATCTGCCTGTTTTCCTTCACATGCTGCTGCCTGACCCACTGAGAACCTCCGGCAATGTGCCTTATGCTCACGATTCCTGCATCTGCACTCTCTCGTGTCTCCCTGTCCTTCCTCATTGGTTTACCCAGCTACTCCTAGGGGGTTTAACTACAATTCCCAGTTGAGGCCTGAACAGCTTTCCAGGTAAAGGAGCTTAGTCATAGTCATACTGCATAAAAACAGGCCCGTCCACCCAGCCTGCCCAGGCCTACCAAGATGCCCCATCTACACTAGTCCCACCTGTATTTTAGTTTAGCTTATCGTCACGTTGACCATGGCGCAATGAAAAGCTTTTTTGTTGCGTGCAGAAAGACTATAGTTTAGTATTGAGACACATAGAAACATAGAAAATAGGTGCAGGAGGAGGCCATTCGACCCTTCGAGCCAGCACCGGCATTCATTGTGATCATGGCTGATCATCCCCTATATAGATTGGTAGAAAATTAATATTAATTATGTGAAAATTAAAATTAATAAATGAAATTACATTAACCATATAACCATATAACAATTACAGCACGGAAACAGGCCATCTCGACCCTTCTAGTCCGTGCCGAACACATAATCTCCCCTAGTCCCATATACCTGCGCTCAGACCATAACCCTCCATTCCCTTCCCATCCATATAACTGTCCAATTTATTTTTAAATGATAAAAACGAACCTGCCTCCACCACCTTCACTGGAAGCTCATTCCACACAGCTACCACTCTCAATTAACAGTTGCCACAAAACCCACATACAGCACGGAAACAGGCCCTTCGGCCCACCAAGTCCGTGCCGTCCACAGTGTACAGATACAGGGTAAAGGGAATAACATTTAGTGCAAGATAAAGTCCAGTAAAGTCCGACTAAAGATGGTCTGAGGGTCTCCAATGAGGTAGAAGGTAGGTCAGGACCGCTCTCTAGTTGGAGACAGGTTGCATCAGTTGCCTGATTACAGCCGGGAAGAAACTGCCCCTGAATCTTGAGGTGTGCGTTTCCGCACTTCTGTACCTCTTGCCTGATGGGAGAGGGGATAAAGGGAATGACTGGGGTGACCTGCCCCCATCTCTCCCAAATTCCTTGTTGGTGTCATAGAGTGATACAGCGTGTAAACATAGATACATAGACAATAGGTGCACAATAGGCCATTCGGCCCTTCGAGCCAGCACCGCCATTCAATCTGATCATGGCTGATCATCCACAATCAGTACCCCGTTCCTGCCTTCTCCCCATACCCCTTGATTCCACTAGCTCTAAGAGCTCTATCAAACTCTCTTTTGAATGCATCCAGTGAATTGGCCTCCACTGCCTTCAGAAGCAGAGAATTCCACAGATTCACAACTCTCTGTGTGGAAAGGTTTTTCCTCATCTCTGTTCTAAATGGCCTATCCCTGATTCTTAAACTGTGGCCCCTGGTTCTGGACTCCCCCAACATCGGGAACAGGTCTCCTGCATCTAACATGTTCAATCCCTTAATCATTTTATATTTTTCTATAAGATACCCACTCATCCTTCGGCTCAACTTGCCCACACCTACCAACACGTCCCATCTACACCAGACCTACTTGCTAGCATTTGGCCCATATCCCTCTAAACCTTTCCACTCATGTACCTGTCTAATTGGTTTCTTAAATCCATAGTCCCTTCCTCAACTACCTCCTCCAGCAGCTCAACCAAATCCTTCTATCCAGAGATGCTGCCTGTTCCGCTTGAGTTACTCCAGAATTTTGTATCTATCTTAGCTGGTACCATACACCCACCACCCACTGTCTGTGTGACCCGTCTCCTAATGGATTACATATGAGGAGATACAATTCTGAGCCACAAACACACTATTTTAGCTGGTCTTTAGGATTGGGAGTAGGACTATTTAGTCTGGACTTTAGGATTATCTTTAGGACTGAGATGAGGAAAACCTTTTCACCCAGGGAGTTGTGAATTTGTAGAATTCCCTGTCACAGAAGGCAGTGGAGGCCAATTCACTGGATGCTTTCAAGAGAGGGTTAGATTTAGCTCTTCGGGTTAAAGGAATCAAGGGATATTGTTCCCGATGTTGGGGAAGTCCAGGACAAGGAGTCACAGCTTAAGGATAAGGGGGAAATCCTTTAAAACCGAGATGAGGAGAACTTTTTTCACACAGAGAGTGGTGAATCTCTGGAACTCCCTGCCACAGAGGGTAGTTGAGGCCAGTTCATTGGCTATATTTAAGAGGGAGTTAGATGTGGCCCTTGTGGCTAAGGGGATCAGAGGGTATGGAGAGAAGGCAGGTACGGGATACTGTTGGATGATCAGTCATGATCATATTGAATGGCGGTGCAGGCTCGAAGGGCCGAATGGCCCACTCCTGCACCTAATTTCTATGTTTCTATGTTTCTACGATATGAGGAAAAAGAGGGAATGGGGTACTGATTTTTGGATGATCAGCCATGATTATATTGAATGGGGGTGCTGGCTCGAAGGGACAAATGGCCTGCTCCTGCACCTATTTTTCAAAGTTTCCATGTTTCTATCCCATCTGGGAGACGGGTCACAAATGGAAAACCCTCCTCTCTCGACCCATTGCCCATCCAATGAACCCAGACCGCCGTCCCTTCCAACAGCACGAAATTTCGTTCAGACCGTAAGGTCTGAATGACAATAAAGGAAATTCAATTCAATTCAATAGTAATCGCCACTGCTGGAACCGTACCACTGCTACACAGTAACAACAGCCCCCTGACTGAATCAAAGAGCTTGCAATATTTTTTTTAAATCACCAAAACGCTTCCCAATTAAAATTTTGTATCACCAGAGGAGAAAGATGCCTAGCGAGTTGTAGCATGCAGACAAGTATTTTTTTTTTTAAATAATAACATAAACACTATCTATGAGCTGAGAATATGCTCTGCTCCCGTTTGGGCTTGCACCTTTCATTCAAGTCTCATGAATTGCATTACATTGGCATTGATAAACACCAGTTACAGTACCCTCCATAATGTTTGGGACAAAGACCCATCATTATAACCATATAACCATATAACAATTACAGCACGGAAACAGGCCATCTCGACCCTTCTAGTCCGTGCCAAACACATAATCTCCCCTAGTCCCATATACCTGCCCCCAGACCATAACCCTCCATTCCCTTCCCATCCATATAACTATCCAATTTATTTTTAATTTGCCACTGTAATTCTTTTGTATTCTTTAATTTGCCACTGTACTCCACAATTTGAGATTTATAATAGAAAAAAAATCACATGTGGTTAAAGTGCACATTGTCAGATTTTATTAAAGGGTATTTTTATACATTTTGGTTTCACCATGTAGAAATTACAGTTGTGTTTATACATAGTCCCCCCATTTCAGGGCACCATTATGTTTGGGTCACAAGGCATCACAGCTGTAAATATCCAGGTGTGCTTAAATGCCTCCTTAATGCAGGTATAAGAGAGCTCGCAGCATCTAGTCTTTCCTCCAGTCTTTCAATCACCTTTGGAAACTTTTATTGCTGTTTATCAACATGAGGACCAAAGTTGTGCCAATGAAAGTCATTATGAGACTGAGAAACAAGAATAAAACTGTTAGAGACATCAGCCAAACCTTAGGCTTACCAAAATCAACTGTTTGGAACATCTTGAAGAAGAAAGAGAGCACTGGTGAGCTTACTAATCGCAAAGCGACTGGCAGGCCAAGGAAGACCTCCACAGCTGATGACAGAAGAATTATCTCTATAATAAAGAAAAATCCCCAAACACCTGTCCGACAGATCAGAAACACTCTTCAGGAGTCGGGTGTGGATTTGTCAATGACCACAGTCCCCAGAAGACTTTATGAACAGAAATAGAGAGGCTACACTGCAAGATGCAAAAATAGGATGGCTAGGTTACAGTTTGCAAAAATGTACTTAAAAAAGCAACGACAGTTCTGGAAAAAGGTCTTGTGGACAGATTAGATGAAGATTAATTTATATTAGAGTGATTAGATTAGATAGCCTTTATTGTCATTCAGACTGAAGTCTGAACGAAATTGCAGCAGTCATACATACAATACAATAAAAACAACAATAAACACATATTAACATCCACCACAGTGAGTCCACCCAGCATCTCCTCACTGTGATGGAGGCAAAAGTCTTAGGTCTGCAGTCTCTTCCCTCCTCTTCTCCCTCTGCGCTGAGGCGATACCCCCGGGCGATGTTATAAATCAGTCCCGCGGCTCAAACACCGCGGGCCGGGGTGGTTGAAGCTGCCGCCCACCAAGAACAAAGTATGGAGGAGAGAAGGAACTGCCCAAGATCCAAAGCATACCACCTCATCTGTGAAACACAGTGGTGGGGGTGTTATGGCCTGGGCATGTATGGCTGCTGAAGGTACTGGCTCACTTACCTTCATTGATGACACAAATTGTGATGGTAGTAGCATAATGAATTCTGAAGTGTTTGGGCACATCCTATCTGCTCAAGTTCAAACACATGCCTCAAAACTAATTGGCCGGCAGTTCATTCTACAGCAATAATTCTACAGCAATAATACCAAGCATCTTGAACATTGAATTCTCCCAATTTTGTTAGCCCTTGCTGACTCCTCCCATCCCCCAGCCCTCGGGCTCCTCCTCCTCCTCCTTTTTCCTTCCTTCGCCCCGCCACCCCCTATCAGTCTGAAGAAAGGTTTCGGCTTCGAAACGTTGCCTATTTTCTTCGCACCATAGATGCTGCTGCACCCGCTGAGTTTCTCCAGCTTTTTTGTGTACCTAATAATCCCAAACATACTGCTAAAGCAACAAAGCAGTTTGAAAAAGCTAAAAAATAGTCAATTTTTGAGTGGCCAAGTCAATCACCCGATCTGAACCCAATTGAGCATCCCTTTGTTATACTGAAGAGAAAAGTGAAGTGGACTAGTCCCCAAAACAAGCATAAGCTAAAGATGGCTGCAATACAGGCCTGGCAGAGCATCACCAGAGAAGGCACCCAGCAACTGGTGATGTCCATGAATCGCAGACTTCAAGCAGTCATTGCATGCAAAGGATTTGCAACAAAATACTCAACATGACTACTTTCATTTACATGACATAATGACATAGCTGTGTCCCAAACATCATGGTGCCCTGAAATAGGGGGAATATGCATAAACACTGCTGTAATTTATACATGGTGAAACCAAAATGTATAAAAAATGGCCTTTATTAAAATCTGACAGTGTGCACTTTCACCACGTGTGATTTTTTTCTATTACAAATCTCAAATTATAGAGTACAGAGGCAAATAAATAAATGATGAGTCTTTGTCCCAATCATTATGGAACGCACTGAAAATGTATCATCTTACTTATTTTCTCGCCGTTCCGGTGTGTTGTGTGTGTCTGTCTCCGTGTGTGTGTGTCTATCTGCACACGTGTGTGTGTGTGTGTGTGTTTGTGTGGGGCTGTGGCTCTTTCTGTCCCTCTCTCTGTACATTGCGTGTATGTGAGTCTCTCCATCTGTGTGTGTGTCTTTATGTCTTTCTCCCTGTGTGCGGGTGTGTGTGTATATATCTGTCTCTCTGCCTCCTTTCTCTCCCTCTGTCTCTCTCTCCTTCTGTCTCTCCCTACCTCCGTCTCTCTCCCCTCCGTCTCTCTCTCTGTAACTATGCGAGTATGTGCGTCTCTCCATCTGTGTGTGTGTGTGTGTGTCTCTCTCTCTCTGTATGCGTCTGTGTGTGTATGTGTCTGTCTCTCTCCATCCCTCTCCTTGTCTCTCTCCCTGTCTCTCTCCCCTCGCTTTTTCTCTCTCCTTCTCTCTCCCTCTCTCTATCTGAATCTCCCACTCTCTTTCTCTGTCTTTATGCGTGCGTGTAAATTGTTTTTTGCGGGGTAAATGGTGGAATGATATATCCTACCACAAAGCTGTAGATGGAAAACCCTCGTGGAGTCCATGCCGGCCGGGCGCGCTGTGCCGCTGAGTTCCGCAAAGACTATGTGTGTGTGTCTCTCTCTCGCTGTTAATCCCTTTCCCTGCCTCCCCGGCACTCTTTAAATGCAGCGCCCCAGTGCAAGCGACCTCCTGTCCGCAGCGGAGAGTCCAAGCAACGCCCAGATATCTAACCCCCACCCACTGCCGCCTCTAACACTGCCCCCACCTAAAAAATAGACCCCCAACACAAAAACATAATAATTAGCCAGGTTAACATTTGAAATAGACGGACGGGGGGGGATCGAACACACTGAACTGAAAGTAGGTGACACACGTGTCGGCTTCTTGTATGAAATAAACGATTGAAAGACAAGGACGGGATATTTAAAGTTTAAGATTTAAAAAAATATTAAACCCTTCGCAAAGATCTGAGAAAATAAAACTATAATTGGTATTGGGTTTTAAAACAAAAGTAACTGTCCACTATAACGGGTTAATAAAAAGGTCGATTTTAAGCCCGCCCCTTTAAAAAAAAATGCTTTCTTCCCTTCATTACAATCATTAAGATCATGTGAGGAGCAGAATTAGGCCATTCGGCCCATCAAGTCAACTGCTCCATTCAATCATGGCTGATCTATCTCTCCCTCCTAACCCCATTCTCCTGCCTTCTCCCCATAACCTCTGACACACGTACTAATCAAGAATCTATCTATCTCTGCCTTAAATATATCCATTGACTTGGCCTCCACAGCCTTCCACGGCAAATAATTCCACAGATTCACCACCCTCTGACTAAAGAAATTCCTCCTCATCTCCTTCCTAAAAGAAAGTCCTTTAATTCTGAGGCTATGACCTCTAGTCCTAGACTCTCCCACTAGTGGAAACATCCTCTCCACATGCACTCTATCCAAGCATTTCACAGTCTGAAGAAGTGTCCTGACCCAAAACGTCACCTGTCCATTCCCTGCCCTGGATGCTGACTGACCTGCTGCGTTCCTCCAGCACTTGTGTGTTTGTGTTGTGTGTGTGTGTGTGTGTGTGTGTGTGTTTGTGTGTGTGGTGTGTGTGTGTGTGTTCTGTGTGTTTCGTGTGTGTGTGTGTGGTGTCACTCAGTGTGTGTGTGTGTGTGGTGAAAAGGAATAGGTGACGTTTGGGTTTGTGTTCTTTAGACTGAGAGGGTTAAACAGAAACCAGGATTCTGTAAGACAACTTTCGAGAGACATAGGAAAAGCTGGAGTCACTCAGAGGGTCAGACAGCGTCTCTGGAGAAAAGGAATAGGTGACGTTTCGGGTTGAGACCCTTCTTCAGACTGAGAGTCAGGGCAGAGGGAAACGAGAGATATAGACAGTGTTACAGAGAGATATAGGACAAATGAATGAAAGGCGAGAACGAGGTACAAACAATGAGCCTCAACATGACGACTTTGAAGCTGGTACGACTTGGGTAGGAGGGACGGGAAGGGATGGAGAGGAGGGATGGAGAGAGAGGGGATACAAGGGTTACTTCAAAATAGAAAAATCAATATTCATACCGCTGGGTTGTAAACTGCCCAAATTTTATTTGGAGGATTGAGACCCGGTTCTTCAATAGACAATAGACAATAGGTGCAGGAGTAGGCCGTTCGGCCCTTCGAGCCAACACCGCCATTCAATATGATCATGGCTGATCATCCACAATCAGTGCCCCGTTCCTGCCTTTCCCCATATCCCCCGACTCTGCTATCTTTAAGAGCTCTATCTAAATCTCTTGAAAGTATCCAGAGAACCGGCCTCCACTGCCTTCTGAGACAGAGAATTCCACACTCACAACTCTCTGTGTGAGAAAGACTTTCCTCATCTCCAATCTAAAAGGCTTACCCCTTATTCTTAAACAGTGACCCCTGGTTCTGGACTCCCCCAACATCAGGAATATGTTTCCTGCCTCTAGCGTGTCCAAACCCTTAATAATCTTATATGTTTCAATAAGATACCCTCTCATCCTTCTAAATTCCAGAGTGTACAAGCCCAGCTGCTCCATTTCTGTGCTGTAATTGTTATATGGTTATATGGTTATATGGTTATTCTATCACCATATGAAAGTCCCGCCATCCCGAGAATTAACCTGGTGAACCTACGCTGCACTCCCTCAATAGCAAGATTGCCCTTCCTCAAATTTGGAGACCAAAACTGCACACAATATTCCAGGTGTGGTCTCACTTGGGCCCTGTACAACTGCAGAAGGACCTCTTTGCTGCTATACAAAACTCCTCTTGTTATGAAAGCCAACATGCCATTCGCTTTCTTCACTGCCTGCTGAACCTGCATACTTACATTCAGTGACTGATGAACAAGGACCCCCAGATCTCGTTGTACTTCCCATTTGCCCAACTTGACACCATTTAGATAATAATCTGCCTTCCTGTTTTTGCTACCAAAGTGGATAACCTCACATTTATCCACTTTAAACTCTATCTGCCATGCATCTGCCCACTCACACAACCTGTCCAAGTCACCCTGCATCCTCACATCATCCTCTTCACAGTTCACACTGCCACCCAGCTTTGTGTCATCAGCAACTTTGCTAATGTTACTTTGAATCCCTTCATCTAGATCATCAATGTATATTGTAAACAGCTGCGATCCCAGCACCAAGCCTTGAGGTACCCCACTAGTCATTGCCTGCCATTCTGAAAGGGACCCGTTAATCCCTACTCTTTGTTTCCTGTCTGCCAACCATTTTTTTATCCATGTCAGCACTCTACCCCCAATACCATGTGCTCTAATTTTGCCCACTAATCTCCTATGTGGGACCATATCAAATGTGAATTGTGTAGAAACTGAATGGCATTTGAAGGTGAAATTCTCTGTAATAAACCTGCCATTGATGGAAATCCTCATCCTCGCACCCTGACTTTTGTCGTTCATATACCCCACATTAATGTGGAATTCATGACCACGGACGGCTGTGGAGGTCAAAGTCATTGGATATTTTCTTTCTGGAAATTGACAGGGTCCTGATTTGTAAGAGCATCAAAGGCTACTGGGAGAAGGCAGGAGAATGGGGTTGAGAGGGAAAGATTGTCCAGCTGTGACCAAATCGCAGAGCAGACTTGAATGGGCTGAATGGCCTAATTCTGCTCCTATGTCAAACTGCACTCAACCTTTGGGAGCTTAAATAAAGAAAAACATATTCTGGAGACACGAGATAGCAGTCTCAGGTTTATAGAGTCATAGAGTGATACAGCCTGGAACAGGCCCAACTTGCCTACAACGGCCAACATGTCCCAGCTACACTAGTCCCACCTGCTTGTGTTCAGAAACATGGAAACATAGAAAACAGGTGCAGGAGTAGGCCATTCGGCCCTTCGAGCCTGCACCGCCATTCAATATGATCTGATCATCCAAATCAATATCCCATACCTGCCATACCTCCATACCCCCTGATCCCTTTAGCCACAAGGGCCGCATCTAACTCCCTCTTAAATCTAGCCAATGAACTGGCCTCAACTACCTTCTGTGGCAGAGAATTCCACAGATTCACCACTCTCTGTGTAAAAAATGATTTTCTCATCTCGGTCTTAAAAGAATTCCCTCTTATCCTTAAACTGTGACCCCTTGTTCTGGATTTCCCCAACATTGGGAATAATCTTCCTGCATCTAGCCTGTCCAACCCCATAAGAATTTTGTAAGTTTCTATATAAATGCCCCCTTAATCTTCACCAGTCTTTCTTCATATGAAAGTCCTGCCATCCCAGGAATCAGTCTGGTGAACTTTCTCTGTACTCCCTCTATGGCAAGAATGTCTTCCTCAGATTAGGAGACCAAAACTGTACGCAATACTCCAGGTGTGGTCTCACCAAGACCCTGTAAACTGCAGTAGAACCTCCCTGCTCTTATACTCAAATCCTTTTGCTATGAATGTTTTTAACATACCATTCGCTTTCTTCACTGCCTGCTGCACCTGCATGCCTACCTTCAATGACTGGTGTACCATGACACCCAGGTCTCGTTGCATCTCCCCTTTTCCTTTGGTCCATATCCCTCCAAACCTGTCCTATCCATTTTCCTGTCTAAATGCTTCTTAAACATTGGGATAGTCCCAACCTCAACTACCTACTCTGGCAGCTTGTTCCATTCGTGAGAAATGTTACTCCTCAGATTCCTATTAAATCTTTTCCCCTTCACCTTAAACCTATGTCCTCTGGTCCTTGATTCACTCAT
This sequence comes from Leucoraja erinaceus, assembly GCF_028641065.1. Lineage (NCBI taxonomy): Eukaryota > Metazoa > Chordata > Chondrichthyes > Rajiformes > Rajidae > Leucoraja > Leucoraja erinaceus. Next base: position 427,598 of record NC_073377.1, read on the forward strand.
TCTGAACAAGAGACTACCCGATCTATTCATTTCATGATTTTATACATCTCTATAAGATCACCCCTCATCCTCCTGCACTCCAGGGCATGGAGTCTCAGCCTACTCAACCTCTCCCTATAGCTCAGACCCACTACTCCTGGCAATATCCTCGTAAATCTTCTCTGAACCCTTTCCAGCTTGACAACATCTTTCCCATAACATGGTGCCCAGAACTGAACACAATACTCTAAATGCGGTCTCACCAATGTCTTACTCAAATGCAACATGACCTCCCAACTTCTATACTTCCAACTTAAAGGGGAGAAAAGGATATGTGTGCAATATATTTCCACAAACACACCCTTAACATCTACAATGAGGATCGACACAAATGCGAGAGTAACTCAGCGGGTCAGGCGACATCTCTGGCGAAAAGGAATAGGCGACGTTTCGGGTCAAGACCGTCAGACTAAGAGTCAGGGAGGGGGACACTGGAGGTATAAGATCTACTGTTGTTCCTCTTTTCCTGGCATGGTCTATCTAGATAGAACATACATAGAACAGTACAGCACAGAAACGGGCCCTTCAGCCCACAATTTAGTGCCTAGCCGAGCTGATCTCATCTGCCTCCAAGTGATCTATGTCCCCTTATTCCCTGCCAACACAGAACGATACAGTAGAACTTTATTTATCCCAGGAGGGAAATTGGTCTAACAACAATCATGGAGCCATGGAGTGATACAATGTGGAAAAAGGCCCTTCGACCCAACTAGCCCACACCAGCCAACATGTCCCACTTGCCTGTGCTTGGTCCATACACCTCCAAACCTATCCTATCTATGTACCTATCTATTTCTTAAATGATGGCATAGTCCCAGCCTCAACTACCTCCTCTGGCAGCTCGCTCCATCCACCCACCACCCTTTGTGTGAAAAGGTTACCCCTCAGATTCCTATTAAATCTTTTCCCCTTCACCCTGAACCTATGTCCTCGGGTCCTCGATTTCCCTACTCTGGGCAAGAGACTCTGTGCGATCTATTCCTCTCATGATTTTATATACTTCTATAAGATCTCCTCTCATCTTCCTGCACTCCAAGGAACAGGGACCCAGCCTACTCAACCTCTCCCTATAGCTCACACCCTCTAGTCCTAGTTTCTTAAATGTTGGGATAGTCCCAGCCTCAACTACCTCCTCTGGCAGCTCGTTCCATACACCCACCACCCTCTGTGTGAAAGGGTCAGCCAAGGGATGAGGGAGGTGTGTGCGGAGGGGAGAGGGACACAAAAGGCAGAGAGAGAAAAAGAGGAAGAATGAGCGGAAATTGCAATGATTGTTTCGGGTCTGGAACAACAAACAAAACTTGCAGATGAGTGGCCACAGTAGACAGATAGAGAGATGGAAGTATTTAAAATGATGAGGGGCACAGATAGGGTAGACCGTCAGAACCTTTTCCCCGGGTTGGAAATGCCAACACTAGAAGGCATAGCTCAGGTGAATGTTGAAAAGTTTAATGGAGATGTGTGAGGCAGGTTTTTGACACACATTAGTTTGTTAGTTTAGTTTATTGCCACATGTACCGAGGTACAGTGAAAAGCTATTGTTGCGTGGTATCAGCGGAAAGACAACACATGATTTCAATCGAGCCATTTACAGTGTACTATACATAATAAAGGGAATAACATTTAGTACAAGATAAAATCCAGTAAACTCGGATTAAATATAGTCCGAGGGTCACCAATGAGGTAGATAGTAGCTCAGGACTGCTCTCCAGTTGTTGGTAGGATGATTCAGTTCCCTGATAACAGCTGGGAAGAAACTGTCCCAGAATCTGGAGGTGTGCGTTTTCATATTTCTATACACCTTGCTTGATGGCAGAGGGGAGAAGAGACTAGGCTTGTATACACTGGAGTTTAGAAGGATGAGAGGGCTCTTATAGAGTCATATAAAATTATAAAAGGACTGGACAAGCTAGATGCAGGAAAAATGTTCCCAATGTTCGGCGAGTCCAGAACCAGGGCCCACAGTCTTAGAATAAAGGGGAGGTCATTTAAGACCGAGGTGAGAAAAAAAAAATTCACCCAGGGAGTTGTGAATTTATGGAATTCCCTGCCACAGAGGGCAGTGGAGGACAAATCACTGGAAGGATTTAAGAGAGAGTTAGGTAGAACTCTAGGGGCTAGTGGTGTCAAGGGATATGGGGAGAAGGCAGGCACGGGTTATTGATAGAGAACGATCAGCCATGATCACAATGAATGGCGGTGCTGGCTCGAAGGGCCAAATGGCCTCCTCCTGCACCTATTTTCTATGTTTCTAGGGAGTAAGACTCATCCTTGATTATGCTGCTGGCCTTTAAGAAGATGATAGTGACATAGAAGAAGCTTTTTGATAGACACATGGATATGCAGGGATACGGAGGGTGTCAATCATGTGCAGTCAGCGCAGGTTAGTTTAACTTATTTAGTTTGGAGATACAGCATGGAAACAGGCAGTTTGGCCAACCAAGCCCATGCTGACCATTGATCACCCCATCACACAAGTTCTATGTTATCCCACTTTCACATCCAGGAGTAATTTAGAGACCAGCCAACCCACAAACCCACATGTCTTTGGGATGTGACAGGAAACCAGTGGGTGGTTTGGGTGGGAAGGGCAGATTGACCAGGGAGTTGCGAAGGAAACGGGTCTCTGTGGAAGGCGGAAAATGATGGAGATGGGAAGATGTGGCCAGTGGAGGGATCCTGTTGGAGGTGGCGAAAATGTCGGAGGATTATGTGTTGTATGCGACGGCTGATGGGGTAAAAGGTGATTTATGTGAACAGAGAAAGGGGCTGGCTTTGGATTTATAAAGCAATCAGAACATCACAAAGATTTTTGCAACCAGTGCCTGGAGCCGTGATGAGATTAGTTGACAGGCACAGATTAGATCATTTTGCCCGTAATCTGATAACTGGGATGCATCAAAGCTAGTAAACTTGTTAACGATGAGAAAAAGGACACACATATGATATATATTAGCGCAAACCCAAACGTCACAATGTATTTAACAGCCTAGGGAGTACGTGTGTTGTTGAACCCCAGCCAATTTGTGCTTAGAAAGCTCTGCAAGAAATTGCAGACGCAGCCCAGACCATCACACAAACCAACCTCCCTTCCATTGCTCCATTTATACCTCATGCTGCCTCGACAAGACCAGCAGCATAATCAAGGGCGAGTCGCACCTCCTCTCCCCTCTCCCATCAGGCAAAATGTATAGAAGTGTGAAAACGCACACCTCCAGATTCAGGGACAGTTTCTACCCAGCTGTTACCAGGCAACTGAATCATCCTACCACAACCAGGGAGCAGTGCTGATCTATTCTCTACCTCATTGGTGTGACTATCCTTGATTGGACTTTGCTGGCTTTACCTTGCACTAAACGTTATTCCCTTATCATATTTCTATACACTGTAAATGATTCGATTGCATTCAGGTATTTTCTTTCCGCTGAACGGCTAGCACGCAACAAAGTATTTTCACAGTACCTCGGTACATGTGACAATAATAAACTAAACTAAACTAAACCACCAGTAATCACAATCAGATAGCAGAGCAGATAATCTGATGTCCATGATATCAGCTGGGCAATAAATATAGAAAAATAGAACTGCAGATGCTGGTTAATACACAAAAAAAATCCAAAGTGCTGGAGTAGCTCTAAAAAAACTGAAGCTGAAAACAATCAGCGAACTGTCAAAGTTGGAATCCCCTGATACCATCTAATTGGACATGCAGTGAGTAGGAAATTAATGAATGACGGACTATGGTGTTTTTGAGTGTTCAGAGTTGGTCTATTTCCAAATATAATATTGTGGCCTGCATTTGTCACAGCTTATCAATCTCAACACAAGTCCTAAACATGTCCCAAACTGTTCCTTGGGAACTGCTCCATCCAGGACTGCAAGAAATTGCAGTGAATTGTGGACGCAGCCCAGACCACCACACAAACCAACCTCCCTTCCATTGACTCCATTTATACTTCATGCTGCCTCAGCAAGGCAAGCAGCGTAATCAACGATGTCGCACTCTGGCCACTCTTTCTTCTCCCCTCACCTATCGGGAGAGAAGTGTGAAAACGCACGCCTCCAGGTTCTGGGGCAGTTTCTTCCCAGCTGTTATCAGGCAACTGAAATCCTATCACAACCGGAGAGAGGGTTCTGAACTACTATCTGCCTCTTTGGTGACCCTCTATGACCCTCCTTGATCGAACTTTGCTGGCTTGCACTCAACCTTATTCCCTTGTCATGTATCTGTACACTGTAAATGCATTGTTTTATTATTAACGTTTAATGTTTTATGTGTCATTCCTATGTCATGTTGTCACTTGCATGCAGAGCACCAAGGTAAATTCCTTGTATGTGAGTACCTGGCCATTAAACATTCATTCAGTCATTCATTCATTCATTCATTCCTTTATTTCAGTCAATCATTCATTCATTCATTCAGTCAATCATTTATTCATACATTCATTCATTCATTCAATCATTATAATCATGTATGGTCTTTCTGCTGGCTGGTTAACAAAAGCTTTTCACTGTACCCCGGCACGCATGACAATAAAATAAACTGAACTGAACTGAACTACTTCTGAGAGTGTATCCTTTAGCTCTGGCCTATTGTGTTGTAAATTGCCTTGTGGAGTCTAATGTAGTTCAGAAGCTGGAACTTGCCACCCCAACCCATTCTATACCAAAGTCCATTGTGCTGAGGTCAGCCAAGGTGAACAGTCGCATAACCACATTCCAATAATATATATATATATATATATATACATATATCTTTTAAAAGGGTGTGTCCCATGGTTTCAAACCAGCGAAACTGAGTATCTGTCGAAGTTGCTATTAAAATGCATCTAGTTTAATGGGAATAGACAATAGATAATAGAACATGGACAATAGACAATAGAACATGGACAATAGAACATAGACAATAGAACATAGACAATAGAAAATAGACAATAGGCAATAGACAATAGAACATAGACAATAGACAATATAACATAGACAATATACAATAGAACATAGACAATAGACAATAGGCAATAGACAATAGACAATAGCACATAGACAATAGACAGTAGAACATAGACAATGGACAATAAACAATAGACAATAGACAATAAAACATAGACAATAGACAATATAACATAGACAATAGACAATAGAACATAGACAATAGACAATAGACAATAGAACATAGATAATAGACATTAGAACATAGACAATAGAACATAGATAATAGACAATAGAACATAGACAATAGACATTAGAACATAGACAATAGACAGAACATGGACAATAGACATTAGAACATAGACAATAGACAATAGACAATAGATAAGATATTTCTGCAGCTACTCTCTGGGGTGATTGGTGTGAATGTACAACCTAGACTGTAGATCACAGAACATTTAGCTAGAGGATGTTGATTCTGTAGTTTCATTGCCACAGACAATGGTGGAGGCCAAGTCATTGGGTATTATTAGGGCGGAGATTGCCAGCTTCTTGATTAGAACGGGGGTCAAGGGTTATGGGGAGAAGTTTAGTTGACTTTAGTTTATTGTCACGTGTATCGAGGTACAGCGAAAAGCTTTTGTTAAATAGGTAAAACTGTAAAATAGGTAAAAAAATGGTCATGACCTGGGTTTAAAAATCGCAATATCAATATGTCTTTCTTTCCATGAACTTGTCCTGTAACAGGAAGACTCATTTGCACTCTGAGATTTATTCATCTCCTGGAGTCGTAGAATCATACGGCACAGAAACAGGCCCTTTGGCCTAACAAGTCCATGCTGACACAAAATGCTGGAATAACTCAGCGGGTGAGGCAGCATCTATGGAGAGAAAGAATGGGCGATGTTTTGGGTCGAGACCCTTCTTCAGAGTCCATGCTGACCATCTACACTAGTCCCACTTACTCGTATTTGGCACACAATCCTCTAAACCTTCCCTATCCAAGCACCATCATAGATGTTGTTCATTGTATCTGCCTCAACTAGCTCATCTGGCAGCTCGTTCCATACACCCACCACCCTCTGTATGGAAAACGTTGCCTCTCAGGTTCCTATTAAATCTTTCCCTTCTCATCTTAAACCAGGATATCATGAGGTCAGGTGGCACTCAATCTAAAGTATATTAATCTGAAGCAGGGTCTCGACCCGAAACGTTGCCTATTTCCTTCGCTCCATAGATGCTGCCTCACCTGCTGAGTTTCTCCATCTTTTTGTCTACCTTATACTAATCTACCAGTTTGTACTGCAGTATTTTTGAAAAGTGCTATATAAATAAACATTATTATTATTATTATTATTACTGCAATGCGCACACAATGTTGCATGCAGAAACAATGAACTGCAGATGCTGGTTTACAATTCATTGTCACAGAAGGCTGTGGAGGCCAAGTCAACAGATATTTTTAAGGCTGAGATATATAAATTCTTGATTAGTACGGATGTCCGGGGTTATGGGGAGAAGGCAGGAGAATGGGGATAAGATAGGGAAAGATAGATCGGCCATGATTGAATGGCGAAGTAGACTTGATGGGCCGAATGGCCTATTTCTGCTCCTATCATTTATGAATCTACCTCACACTTGCTTGGATTAAACTCCATCTGCCAAATCTCCGCCCATATGTGTTACTGATCCAAGTTCCACAGTATTCATTGACAGCCTTCATCATTGTCCGCAACTCCGCCAATTTTGTGTCATCTACAAACTTATTAACGACACATCTACATTTACGTCCAAGTTGCTTCTGTGTATCATACCACACCAAAGGCATAGGAAGGAACTGCAGATGCTGGTTTAGAGCAAAGATAGACAACAAAAAAAAACACTAGTAACTCAGCAAGTCAGACAGCATCTCTGGGGGAAAATAATTTTGAGACCCTTCTTCAGGCTGAGAGTCAGGGGAAAGGGAAACGAGAGATATAGGCAGTGGTCTGGAGAGATATAGAACAAGTGAATGGAAGATTTGCCAAAAAGTAACAATGATAAAGGAAACAGGCTTTTGTTAGCTGTGGGCTATGTGAAAACGTGTTACAGACAATGAAACTCACCAGGACGACAGTGAAACTAGTACAACGACTGGGGTGGGGGAGGGATGGAGGGAGAGGGGATGCAAAGGATACTTGAAGTAAGAGAAATCAGTATTTATACTACTGGGTTGTAAGCTGCCCAACAAAGGTCCCAACACCACACTAAGGTGGCACAGTGATAAATCAAGGGTCCAGGATTCTGGCAGGCAAGTTTGCTACTGCTACACAGGTGGGTTTAAACTACATAGTGGGGTGGAGTGGACAAATTGGAAATACAAGAATGGAGTTAAAGGGGAAGAGAGTATAGGAATAGTTAAGAAAGACACCCGAATTAACGGGGCAGAAAACTCACGAAGGGATAGGAGAGTATGGCCAAGTGAAATAGGAATCGATGTGAAAGGTGAGGTGAGTAATGGATTAAAAGCATTATATAAGAAAGCTCAAAGTATAAGAAGTAAAGTAGATGAGCTTGATGCTCAGTTAGAGATTGATAGATATGACATTGTGGGGATTACAGAGATGTGGCTGCAGGAGGATCGGGACTGGGAACTGAATATTCATGGTTATAAGTCTGAAAGAAAGGACAGGCAGGTGGGCAGAGGAGGTGGGGTAGCTCTGTTGGTGAGGGATGAAATTCAGTCCCTTGCGAGGGGTGACATAGGGACTGACGATATTGAGTCACTGTGGATTGAATTGAGGAACTGTAAAGGTCAGAAGACACTAATGTAGCAATGTTACAAAATCTACCTTCAGCGGCGCTGCAGTTCTGCAACTGGCCGTGTGCGCGACTTTGGCGTCTTTGAGAGGGGGGGGGATTAAAATGCAGGTTTGTATCGCTTGTCGGAGAGGGATTACCTCGGGCTGCTAGTCGATGAAGAAAAATCGATCGGACAATTTAATTGTTGGATTAAAGTAAAACGCGACTTCGAACACCCTCAACACCTACAACGTGACGGATCGTAATATCAGGACAAAACAAAAGGTAAGTCGTTTATTTCACATATAATCTTGCCTCTTGAGGTGGCTTTAATCTACGTTGCGAAAATGTTATTTGGGCCCCATAAAAACCGGCAGTGTCTTTCCTGCTGATGTGGGGTTAAAATTCACAGAAACGGAAACGTTCCAATCGATTGCATTCCAGAAACTTCCACTCGCAAGATGATTTAAATCCTCATTATTTTTGGACAATCATGTCATAAGAGCATCTAACATTTAACATTGATAGAATGTTAAGAGGATCTGATGCGATGCTAATAGAGGTTAGGTGATTTATATTTTGACATTTTGCGATTGTCCTTTGTGTGTCTCTTTGTTTGGTCTATATGTGTATTTTGTTATGTCAATAAATGTTGAGTTAAAAAAAAATAATAATAATAAGAGCATCTAAATCGTCTATATTTTGTGGTCCATCCATAATCAATATTTTTATACTAAATATTCAGTTTTAGTCACATGTATTATGCAAAAAATAATAATTTTGATTATATTGAGAGTGGGGTTTTTTTTTAGATTAATTTATGGAAATTAAACATGAAATTCCTTCCATCTGGCATATAAGTTACTGATAGTGCGATTTAAAAATCATGTTATATTGTGAATTCTTGTGTGAATGGGATTAGTTTGTTATTTGGATACTTAGGCTATTAAAAAAATATCCTTTACTTAAGAAATGGATAAATGTTTAGATCTAGTAATTGAATTTAGATGAATTATTGATTTGATGAAACTGATGATATTTATTTTTTTGTTGGGTATTTACTATTTGTTATAGTGTTTAACTTTATAATTTCTACATTTTTTCTAAAACTGCAAATAATAACTTGTTTCTGTTAATGCTGTTCAGTGTTTTTTTTCCTTTACGTTTTAAACAGATGTCTCCGAAGAAGAAATGCAAAATTGTCAATCCAAATGCCCAGCAAAAGAGACTGATTTAGACAGCATTCGCAGAGATTATCCGAATTTGGACTACTCCTAACGTGATGTTCAACAGGACATTCGTAATGGGGGAAAGTAGTGGGCAGAAAGGCATGTCATGCGTGGTTTGAAGACCAAAAACCTGTAGTTTACAATGCTAAAATTGAAAAGTTGAGGAAAAACAAGGTGTACAGAGTTGCTTATTGGTTACAATCTGAGGAGTATGATGATGCTACTGATTATGATATGCCAATGAACCAGCTAGCAACAGACCTTCTCCATATAGACGGTCTATTGCTAGAAATTGTAATTTATTTACCTATCTGTTACACTTACAGCATTTAATACAATAATATTAAAGTTCTGATCTTGAGAATATCACATTTTTGAATTTTCAAGGCAGTTTATTACTGAGGTGTTTCAAGGTGTTTATTACTATTTCCGTCACAACGGTCAATTTTGTAATTAGCTACAATTAGGTAACTAACTAATTATATGCTTTAATTTCAGGTCATCCAAGTAAGATGTTTTATATTTGTTTCAGAATGCTTCAATCCATAATAACTGAACATTTCATTCAGTTATCTTAATTTTTATGAAAGTTATGGGCTTTTGACTGTCCTCGATCACAGCTTTTGTGTTAAGTCAATGGAAAAGCAATACGGAACAAGATGCTAATTTCCAAGTATGAAAATGGCCATAACATTTTTAATACTGAAGATATGAAAGTAAATTAAGTGTCAAATTAAAAATCGTTTTATGCTTTATCCGATGGGATAAATTGCAGAGTTGATCTCAAAAATTTGTAACATTGCTAACTAATGGGAGTTATCTTACAGGACCCCAAACAGTAGCCTGGATATCGGGTGCAAGTTGCAGCAGGAGTTAAAATTGGCATGTAACAAAGGTAATTTTGTTCGGCACGGACTAGAAGGGTAATGGCCTGTTTCCGTGCAAAGGTAATGCCTCTGTGGTTATGGGAGATTTCAATATGCAGGTAGACTCTCGATAACCAGGTTCGTACTGGAACCCAAGAAAGGGAGTTTGTAGAGTGACTCTGAGATGGATTCTTAGAGCAGCTTGTAGTGGAGCCGACCAGAGAGAAGGCAATTATGGATTTAGTGTTGTCTAATGCACAAGATTTAATAAAGGAACTCAAGGTAAAGGAACCGCCAGGAGGTAGTGATCATAATATGATTACTTTTAATCTGCAATTTGAGATGGAGAAGGTTAAATCAGAAGTGTCAGTGTTGCAGTTGAACAAAGGGGACTATGAAGGCATGAGAGAGGAGCTGGCCAAGATCGACTGGAAAACCTAGCAAGAATGACGGTGGGCATAATTTCTGGGCATAATCCAGAAGATGCAGGGTCAATTCATTCCAAAAAAGAAGAAAGATTCTAAGGGGAGTAAGAGGCAACTGTGGCTGACAAGAGAAGTTAAGGACGGTATAAAACTAAAAGAAATGGTGTATAACATAGCAAAGAGTAGCGGGAAGCCAGAGGATTGGAAACTTTCAAAGGACATCAGAATGTAACAAAAAGGGCAAGACAGGGTGAAAAGATGAAGTACGAAGGTAAGCTCACCAAGAATTGAAAGAAGGAAAGTAAAAGCATCTCTCGAATGTTAAGAGAAAAATATTAGTAAAGACAAATGTGGGTCCCTTCAGGGCAGAAACAGGTGAAATTATTATGGGGAAAAAGGAAATGGCAGAGGAGTTGAACAGGTACTTTGGTCTGTCTTCACTAAGGAAGACACAAACAATTTCCCAAATGTACTGGAGGACAGAGGATCTAGGGAGACAGAGGAACTGAAAGAAATTTCCATTAGGTGAGAAATAGTATTGGGCAGCCTGATGGGACTGAAGGCTGATAAATCCTCAGGCCTGATGTTCTGCATCCCAGGGTACTCAAGGAGGTGGCTCTAGAAATCATGGATGCATTGGTGATCATTTTCCAATTTTCTACAGATTCAGGGTCAGTTCCTGTGGATTGGAGGGGAGCTGATGTTATCCCATTTTTCAAGAAATGAGTGAGAGAGAAAACATGGAATGAGAGACCAATTAGCTTGACATCGGTGGTGGGGAAGATGCTGGAGTCAATTATAAAAGAAGTAATAACGGCGCATTTGGATAGCAGTAAAAGGATTGGTCCAAGTCAGCATGGATTTATGAAGGGGAAATCATGCTTGACTAATCTTCTGGAATTTGTTTGAGGATGTGACAAGTAAAATGGATGAAGGAGAGCCAGTGGATGTAGGGTATGTAGACTTTCAGAAAGCCTTTGATAAGGTCTCACACAGGAGATTAGTGGGCAAAATTAGAGCACATGGTATTGGGGGTGGGGTATTGACATGGATAGAGAACTGGTTGGCAGATAAGAAACAAAGAGTAGAAATATGTCCCTGTCAGAATGGCGAGTGGAGTGCCTCGTTGCTGGAGCCGCAACAATTTACAATATATATTAATGATTTAGATGATGGAATTAAAAGTAATACTAGAAAATTTGCAGATGACACAAAGCTGGGTGGCAGTGTGAACTGCGAAGAGGATGCTAGGAGGTTGCAGGGTGATTTGGACAGGTTGAGTGAGTGGGAAGATGCATGGCAGATGCAGTATAATGTGTTGGATGAGAAAGTGGGATAACATAGAACTAGTGTATGGATGATCTTTGGGAGGCACAGACCCACTGGACCGAAGGACCTGCTTTCCGTGCTGTTTCTCCAAACTAAATTCCCTGCAGAAGTTTACAGGTCACAGACCTCCAGCCAGAATATCTTCCTCCTATCACTATCCTCAGTCTTTTATGAGTAAACCAGTTCTGAATCCAAATGATCAGGTCTTTATGGATCCCATAACTTACGGATTAGCCTACCATGACGGATAGTAAAAGCTTCTTTAGGTATGTGAAGAGGAAAAAATTAGTTGGACCCTTGAAGGCCAACAAAGGTGAATTTATTATGGGGAACAAGGAAATGGCATATGAGTTGAACAGGTACTCTGGATCTGTCTTCACTAAGTAGGACACAAACAATCTTCCTGATACAGTAGTGGCCAGAGGATATGGGGTGACGAAGGAAATCCACATTAGGCAGGAAATGGTGTTGAGTAGACTGATGGGACTGAAGGCTGATAAATCCCCAGGGCCTGCTGGTCTGCATCCCAGGGTACTTAAGGAAGTGGCTTTAGAAATCGTGAATGCATTGTTGATAATTTTCCAATGTTCTATAGACTCAGGGTCAGTTCCTGTGGATTGGAGGGTAGCTAATGTTATCCCTCTTTTTTAAGAAAGGCAGGAGAGAGAAAACGGGGATTTATAGACCAGTTAGCCTGACATTGGTAGTGGGGAAGATGCTGGAGTCAATTATAAAAGATGAAATAGCGGCACATTTGGATAGCAGTGACAGGATCGGTCCGAGTCAGCACGGATTTACGAAGTTGAAATCATGCTTGACTAATCTTCTGGAATTATTTGAAGATTTAACTAGGAAAATGGACAAGGGATTAGATGTAGTGCACCTGGACTTTCAGAAAGCATTTGATAAGGTCCCACATAGGAGATTAGTGGGCAAAATTAAGGCACATGGTATTGGGGGTAGAGTGCTGACATGGATAGAAAATTGGTTGGCAGACAGGAAACAAAGAGTAGGGATTAACGGGTCCCTTTCAGAATGGCAGGCAGTGACTAGTGGGTACCGCAAGGCTCGGTGCTGGGACCGCAGCTATTCACAATATACATCAATGATTTGGATGAAGGAATTCAAAGAAACACTCGAAAATTTGCAGATGACACAAAGCTGGGTGGTAGTGTGAACTATGAGGAGGATGCTACAAGAATGCATGGTGGACAGGTTGGGGGAGTGGGCAGATGCATGGCAGATGAAGTTTAATGAAGATAAATGTGAGGTGATCCACATTGATAGCAAAAACAGGAAGGCAGATTACTATCTAAATGGTGTCAAGTTGGAAAAAGGGGAAGTACAATGGGATCTGGGGGGTCCTTGTTCATCAGTCTATGAAAGTAAGCATGCAGGTACAGCAGGCAGTGAAGAAAGTGAATGGCAAGTTTGCCTTTATAACAAGAGGAGTTGAATATAGGAGCAAAGAGGTCCTTCTGCAGTGGTACAGGGCCCTAGTGAGACCACACCTGGAGTATTGTGTGCAGTTTTTGTCCCTTAATTTGAGGAAGGACATTCTTGCTATTGAGGGAGTAAAGCGTAGGTTTACAAGGTTAATTCCCGGGATGGTGGGACTATCATATGCTGAGAGAATGGAGCAGCTGGGCTTGTACACTCTGGAGTTTAGAAGGATGAGAGGATATCTCATTGAAACATATAAGATTGTTAAGGGTTTCAACACGCTCGAGGCAGGAAACATGTTCCCGATGTTGTGGGAGTCCAGAACTAGGGGCCACAGTTTAAGAATAAGGAGTAAGCCATTTAGAACGGAGACGAGGAACTTTTTCTCACAGGGAATTGTGAGACTGTGGAATTCTCTGCCTGAGAGGGCGGTGGAGGCAGGTTCACTGGATGCTTTCAAAAGAGAGCTAGATAGGGCTCTTAAAAATAGCAGAGTCAGGGGATATGGGGAGAAGGCAGAAACAGGGTACTGATTGGGGATGATCAGCCATGATCACATTGAATGGCGGTGCTGGCTCGAAGGGCCGAATGGCCGACTCCTGCACCTATTGTCTATTGTCTATCAGATTTTAGTTTAGTTTAGTTTAGTTTAGAGATACAGTGCGGAAACAGGCCCTTCGGCCCACTGAGACCGCACTGACCGGCAATCCCCGCACATTAACACTATCCTGGGGTGGGAGGTTGCAACCTTCACATGGTCCACCCTATTTCAATGAATGCAATCAACTGGCATGCACAAACAGAAGATCAAACAAAACAAGTTGTATTACAACTTTCGGGTGTGCCCGCCATAGGCAAGATGAAGAAGATGAACACTGGACATTTTTTGCATTTATACCAAGCCAATTAACCTATAAACCTATACGTATTTGGAGTATGGGAGGAAACTGAACATCATGGAGAAAACCCACGCAGGTCACAGGGAGAAGGTACAAATTCCGTACAGACTGCAACTGTAGTTGGGATCGAACTAGCGGTGAGCACTGGCGCTGTAAGCACTGAAAGCAGTAATTATACCTCTGCGCCACCGTGCTGCCCTAAATGCCATGGACAACACAGGTCGTCCTTAGAGACAACATCCACTGTCCTACCCTCATCAATCAATTCATCGACTGATTGAGAATTTCATGACATTCTTTACTAATTCCGATAAAATTCCATGCACAATATCAAAAGAGAAGTCTTATGCGCACACAACTTGTGCTGTCTGCACCTCTTATATGCCAGACATCATTATCGCTTGCTGTGTTAACAAGGTCATCATAAAAGAAACAGGGGTTGTTTGCATTTTTTGCTTTCAGCATGGTTATGGCTGAGGTTATTCGAGTGCATTCTTCAATGGGTCAGATCAGGTGAGAGGGGAAAGATTTAACAGAAACCTGAGGGGACAACTTTTTCGCACAGAGGGTGGTGGGTACATGGAATGAGCTGCCAGAGGAGGTAGTTGAGGCAGATACTGTAACAACATTTAAACAGCTTTTAGAGTCACAGTGTGGAAACAGGCCCTTCGGCCCAAATTGTCCACACTGGCCAACAATGTCCCAGCGACACTTGTCATAGAGTGATACAGTGAGGAAACAGGCCCTTCGGCCCAACTTGTCCATACTGGCCAACTATGTCCCAGCTACACTAGTCATAGAGTGATACAGTGTGGAAACAGGCCCTTCAACCCAACTTGCCCACATTGGCCAACAATGTCCCAGCTACACTAGTCATAGAGTGATACAGTGTGAAAACAGGCCCTTCGACCCACCTTGCCCACACCGGCCAACAATGTGCCAACTACACTTGCCCCACGTGCCTGCGCTTGGTCCATATCCCTCCAAGCCTGTCCTATCCATGTACCTGTCCAACTGTTTCTTAAACGTTGGAATAGTCCCAGCCACAACTACCTCCTCTGGCAGCTTGTTCCATACACCCACCACCCAAAAATGTTACCCCTCAGATTCCTATTAAATCTTTTCCCCTTCACCTTAAACCGTTGTCCTCTGGTCCTCGATTCCCCTACTCTGGGCAAAAGACTGGGCATCGATGGTACATATTGGATATGGTACATGGATAGGAAAGGTTTAGAGGGATATGGGTCAAATGCGGGTAAGTGCAACGGGCGTATGGTGTCTGGAGTATGGTGTACAATTTTGGTCGCCTAATTATAGGAAGGATGTCAACAAAATAGAGAGAGTACAGTGGAGATTTACTAGAATGTTGCCTGGGTTTCAGCAACTAGGTTACAGAGAAAGGTTGAACAAGTTAGGTCTTTATTCTTTGTAGTGCAGAAGGTTAAGGGGGGACTTGATAGAGGTCTTTAAAATGATGAGAGGGATATACAGAGTTGACGTGGATAAGCTTTTCCCACTGAGAGTAGGGAAGATTCAAACAAGATGACATGACTTGAGAATAAAGAGACAGAAGTTTATGGGTAACATGAGGGGGAACTTCTTTACTCAGAGAGTGGTAGCTGTGTGGAATGAGCTTTCAGTGGAAGTGGTGGAGGCAGGTTTGATTTTATCATTTAAAAATAAATTGGATAGGTATATGGACGGGAAAGGAATGGAGGGTTATGGTCTGAGTGCAGGTAGATGGGACTAGGGGAAAATAAGTGTTCGGCACGAAACTGTAGGGCCGAGATGGCCTGTTTTCCGTGCTGTAATTGTTATATGGTTAAATGGTTACATGGGCAGAGGATGGGTCATTTTGGTTGACATGGACAAGTTGTGCCATAGGGCCTGTTTCTGTGCTGTTTGATTCTATGAGATGACCCTATATGCCTATGTGCCTATGTGCCTATGAGATGAGCCTATGCCATGTGCACACAACTCTGCCTGTTATAGGAAATGTTCCTGGCAAGGAAGGCGTATATAGATAGTAATCTGTAAACCCAGGTCATGATCATTCTTCATGTTTTACAGTTGACAACTAGACGGCAGTCCTGAACCACTACCTACCTTGTTCAGAACCCTCAGACTATCTTTGATCAGATGACACGCAAATTCGTGAAGCGTTCCATATTTTTTTAATGCATTTCGTTGTCTCTGTACTGTACACTGACAATGACAATTAAAATTGAATCTGAATCTGATTTCCCTGGCTTTACCTTGCACTAAACCTTATTCCCTTATCTTGTATCTGCAAACTGTGAATGGCTCGATTGTAATCATGTATTGTCTTTCCGCTGACTGGTTAGCACACAAAAAAAGCTTTTCACTGTATTTCAGTACACGTGACAATAAATTAAACTGAATTGAACTTAACTGAGAACAAAGAAGGACCCGGTTATGGGGAAGGGCCTGTTTCCATGCTGAATGAATATGACTATGACTGGAGAATGTGGATAGGTGACGTTTCGGGTTTGGACCTGAAGAAGAGTTCCGACCCGAAGCGTTCCCTATCCATGTTCTCCAGAGATGCTGCCTGGCCCGCTGAGTTACTGCAACATTTTGTGTACCTTTGGTATTATTTGCTCTGTGACGTTGAGCGTGACATTCGCGCCGCTCTAAGTGTCCAAGCGCGTGGACCGCACGCGGCCTACAGCAGTGGAGCAGTGGCGGAGAACACCATGGCTACGCTTGGCCAGGCCAATGCTGCAATAGCGCCAAGACAACAGACCTTCATGGTCGGATCAAGATCCCTGCACTTACAACAACTCGCTCCACAGTAGTGACTCCGTGTGCTATCTCAGTGTACCACTGCTACACACTTGTGCTGTATCTGAGATGCTTATCTAACATGTATCTATGTGCTTATGCAGAGTGATACTTGTACTGAGCTGTAAACAAATGAATTTCACTGTTGAAAGGAACTGCAGATCCTGGTTTAAACCAACGATAGACCCAAAATGCTGGAGTAACTCAGCAGGACAGGCAGCATCTCTGGAGGGAAGGAATGGGTGACGTTTTGGGTCGACACCATTCTGGAGACTGAAGAAGGGTCTCAACTTGAAACGTTACACATTTCCTCTCTCCAGAGATGCTGCCTGTCCCGCTGAGTTACTCCAGCATTTTGTGTCTATGGATTTCAATGTACCTCAGTAAAAGTGACAAATAAAGTCCCATACCTTCCCATACCAATTCATCGTTTTAATTGCAGGAGTGAGAGGTTGTAAAAGTAGGCATGCAGGTGCAGCAGGCAGTGAAGAAAGCGAATGGTATGTTAGCCTTCATAGCAAAAGAATTTGAGTATAGGAGCAGGGAGGTTCTACTGCAGTTGTACAGGGTCTTGGTGAGACCACACCTGGAGTATTGCATACAGTTTTGGTCTCCTAATCTGAGGAAAGACATTCTTGCCATAGAGGGAGTACAGAGAAGGTTCACCAGACTGATTCCTGGGATGTCAGGACTTTCATATGAAGAAAGACTGGATAGACTCGGTTTGTACTCGCTAGAATTTAGAAGATTGAGGGGAGACCTTATAGAAACTTACAAAATTCTTAAGGGGTTGGACAGGCTAGATGCAGGAAGATTGTTCCCGATGTTGGGGAAGTCCAGAACAAGGGGTCACAGTTTAAGGATAAGGGGGAAATCTTTTAGGACCGAGATGAGGAAAACATTTTTCACACAGAGTGTGGTGAATCTCTGGAATTCTCTGCCACAGAAGGTAGTTGAGGCCAGTTCATTGGCTATATTTAAGAGGGAGTTAGATGTGGCCCTTGTGGCTAAAGGGATCAGGGTGTGGAGAGAAGGTAGGTACGGGATACTGAGTTGGATGATCAGCCATGATCATATTGAATGGCTGTGCAGGCTCGAAGGGCCGAATGGCCTACTCCTGCACCTAATTTCTATGTTTCTATGTTTCTAGATGCTTTACACTTACATGATTTAAAATAAAGACAATCTCCTCCTTATCAGCGGGATGTAGGAAAGTATTCCATGATTTATTTAAAGAACAGGGAGTTCTCTGAATGTCCCAATTATCAACCTTTGCTTGACTAAAGCTTTCAAAAATAGCCTCCTAATCACCTTGCGGATGCTATCTCCCTATCCTTTACAGTTGATTTCATGCTCCAATTGCACTTTACCCACAAAAAATATTTGGAAATAAAGAACCAGGTCATCAATTACAGGGAGATACGAGATACTCTGCAGATACTGTAGTAGTTAAAATTAAAACAAGTTCTTTGTTGCCATTTGGTGTGTTCAGCAAATGGCAACCTTTATCACACTTTGCTTTTGACCCCATTTTAACCAGTCTACGAGCACAAAAATCCCCTGCGTCTGAAGAAGGGTCTCGACCCGAAACGTCTCCCATTCCTTCTCTCCAGAGATGCTGCCTGTCCCGCTGAGTTACACCAACATCGTGTCTATCTTCAGTGTAAACCAGCATCTGCTGTTGCTTGGCTTGACCCGAAACAAGTTCACGTTATAGGAGTAGAATTAGGCCATTCGGCCCATCAAGTCTACTCCGCCATTCAATCGTGGCTGATCTCTACCTCCCAATCCCATTTTCCTGCCTTCTCCCCTTAACCCTTTACATCCGTTTTAATCAAGAATTTGCCTCTCTCTGCCTCCAGTATTTTGTGTCTGTCTTCAGTTTCAACCAACATCTGCAGTTCCTTCCTACATAATACAGCAGTGTGGTTCAGAGTTCATCAATGTCACGGTGCACGTGTCATAAGTGATAGAAGTAAAATTTGCCATTCAATCATGGCTGATCTATCTCTCCCTCCTAACCCCATTCTCCTGCCTTCTCCCCATAACCTCTGACACCCTAATCAAGAATCTATCTATCTCTGCCTTAGAAATATCCACTGACTTGACCTCCACGGCCCTCAATGGTAATGAGTTCCACAGATTAATTACCCTCTGACTAAAGAAGTTCCTCCTCACCTCCTTTCTAAAAGAACTCCCTTTAATTCTGAGGCTATGACCTCTTGTCCTGGACTCTCCCACCAGTGGAAACATCCTCTCCACATCCAATCTATCTATACCTTTCATTATTCTGTAAGTTTCAATGAGGTCTCCCTGCAACCTTCCAAACGCCAGCGAGAAGAGGCCCAGTGTTGTCAAACGCTCATCATCTGCTAATGAAACATCACCTCTCCAGAGATGCTGCCTGTCCTGCTGAGTTACTCCATCACTTTGTGTCTCCCTGCAGTTCCTTCCGACATAAAGACTGCAGTATAACGTGGATAAATGTGAGGTTATCCATTTTGGTGGCAAAAACAGGAAAGCAGACTATTATCTAAATGGTGGCCGACTAGGAAAAGGGGAGATGCAGCGAGACCTGGGTGTCATGGTACACCCGTCATTGAAAGTAGGCATGCAGGTGCAGCAGGCAGTGAAGAAAGCGAATGGTATGTTAGTTTTCATAGCAAAAGAATTTGAGTATAGGAGCAGGGAGGTTCTACTGCAGTTGTACAGGGTCTTGGTAAGACCACACCTGGAGTATTGCGTACAGTTTTGGTCTCCAAATCTGAGGAAGGACATTATTGCCATAGAGGGAGTGCAGAGAAGGTTCACCAGACTGATTCCTGGGATGTCAGGACTGTCTTATGAAGAAAGACTGGATAGACTTGGTTTATACTCTCTAGAATTTAGGAGATTGAGAGGGGATCTTACAGAAACTTACAAAATTCTTAAGGGGTTGGACAGGCTAGATGCAGGAAGATTGTTCCCGATGTTGGGGAAGTCCAGGACAAGGGGTCACAGCTTAAGGGGGAAATCCTTTAAAACCGAGATGAGAAGAACTTTTTTCACACAGAGAGTGGTGATCTCTGGAACTCTCTGCCACAGAGGGTAGTCGAGGCCAGTTCATTGGCTATATTTAAGAGGGAGTTAGATGTGGCCCTTGTGGCTAAGGGGATCAGGGGGTATGGAGAGAAGGCAGGTACGGGATACTGAGTTGGATGATCAGCCATGATCATATTGAATGTCGGTGCAGGCTCGAAGGGCCGAAAGGCCTACTCCTACACCTAATTTCTATGTTTCTATGTTTCTATGTTTCTATCTCTAATGCCTGGTTTATATTTAGTTTTAGAGATGCAGCGAGGAAACAGGCCCTTCAACCCACCGAGTCCGCACGGACCAGAGATCACCCG
Source organism: Leucoraja erinaceus (assembly GCF_028641065.1). Lineage (NCBI taxonomy): Eukaryota > Metazoa > Chordata > Chondrichthyes > Rajiformes > Rajidae > Leucoraja > Leucoraja erinaceus. Next base: position 447,732 of record NC_073377.1, read on the forward strand.
CACTCTTTGATCTATCCTGCACGCTAGGGTCAATTCACAGAAACCAATTAACCAACAAACCTGCTCGCCTTTGGGGTGTGGGAGGAAACTGAGATGAGGAAAAGCTTTTTCACCCAGAGAGTTGTGAATCTGTGGAATTCTCTGCCACAGAAGGCAGTGGAGGCCAATTTACTGGATGTTTTCGAGAGAGAGTTAGATAGAGCTCTTTGGTGCTAAGGGAATCAAGGGATATGGGAAAAAAGCCAGAGCGGGGTACTGATTGTGGATGATCAGGCATGATCATGTTGAATGACGGTGCTGGCACGATGGGCCGAATGGCCTACTCCTGCACCTTTTTCCTATGTTTCGATGTTTATATGAAACCGGCTCCGCAGCTGGGGAAAGCCCACGCGGTCACGGGGAGAACATTCATAAACCGTACAGACAACACTAGTAGTCAGAATCGAAGCTGGGTCTCTGGCTGGCAACTCCACTGCTGTGACTCCAATTAACTGTGTACTTTCTGCTTATGATGTTGGGGTGGTAGAGATTTCTTGTCAGTCGATTGTCGAAGCCTGATGCTGATCACCCGTCCACTGGCACTTTGGTGGTTATTACATTCTGTGCTCATTCCCAAATGTCACTGTACGTCACGCTAGAGGCAGGAAACATGTTCCCGGTGTTGGGGTGGGTCCAGAACCAGGGGCCACAGTTTAAGAATAAGGAGTAAGCCATTTAGAACGGAGAGGAGGAAACACTTTTTCTCACAGAGAGTTGTGAGTCTGTGGAATTCTCTGCCTCAGGGGGCGGTGCAGGCCGGTTCTCTGGATGCTTTCAAGAGTGAGCTAGATAGGACTCTTAAAAATAGCGGAGTCAGGGGATATGGCGAGAAGGCAGGAATGGGGTACTGAGTGGGGATGATCAGCCATGATCTCATTGAATGGCGGTGCTGGCTCAAAGGGCCGAATGGCCTACTCCTACACCTATTGTCTATTGTCTAGTTTTTATTGTTGTCACTTGCGGGCGGAGCAATGTATGTGAATCTTTGTATGTGAATACTTGGCCATTAAACTTATTATTCATTCATTGTTCACATTTCAGATGGAGGAAACACTGCCACTTTTTTATTTCCCACTATTTTCTCTCGTTTGTTTGGACTAGGATTGGAGGTGATTGTAACGGGGTCGTCAGGCTGTGCCCTGAAGGTAGAAATACGTTTAAACTTATAAACTTACGAGAGGCATATATAGAGCAGACATTCAGAATCCTTGTGCCCAGGGTGGAAATGTCAAAGATGAGCGCGCGGAGCAAAAAGGTGAGAGGGGGGGAAATGTGAAAGAGATGTGCAGAGCCAGTTTTTATACATAGAGAGTAGCGGGTGCATGGAATACACTGCCAGGGTTGGTGGAGGAGGCAGATACAATAGAGGACATTTAGAGGCTTTTGGATAAGTATATGGATATGCCAGGAAAGGAGGAATGTGGATCAAGTGCAGCCAGGGGAGATTTAACTTGGTATCGTGTTTGGCACAGACATTATAGACCAGGGGTCCCAACCTCTTTTGTCCCGTTTACCCCTGGCAACTTTAATAGCACATAACAATGTTATTTCACTTATTTATGAATAACTAATGATGAACAGATACCGGTATACCAGAACCAAACACAGTCAGTCAATGAGAAAAAATATTTACAAATCCAGAATCAACAAATTTACCCCCTGGGTAGGCAAAATTTATCCCCTGGGGGTAAATATACCCCAGATTGGGAAATCTTGTTCTAGACATTGTTCCCATGATGTCCCATGATGTCCCATATGGTATGAGTGCAGGCAGGTGGGACTAAGGGGAAAAAACATTTGTTCAGCACGGACTTGTAGGGCCGAGATGGCCTGTTTCCGTGCTGTAATTGTTATATGGTTATATGGTTATATGGTACTGATCTATCTTCTGTGTTCTAACGTCTGAAACCTTAAGTTCATATGTTCATAAGAGATAGGAGCAGAATTAGGCCATTCGGCCCATCAAGTCTACTCCACCATTCAATCATGGCTGATCTATCTCTCCCCCTCAACCCCATTCTCCTGCCTTCTCTCCATAACCCTTGACATTCGTACTAATCAAGACTCTGCCAACCTGTGCCTTAAAAACACCCAATGACTTGGCCTCCATAGCCGTCTGAAGCCATGGCCTCTGGTCCTAGACTCTCCCACCAACTTCACCTCAACAGTATTTCTCTTTTAGACACAAAATGCTGGAGTAACTCAGCGGGACAGGCAGCATCGCTGGAGAGAAGGAAACGGCGACGTTTCGGGCTGAGACCCTTCTTCTGAATTCATGTTCTCCAGAGATACTGCCTGACCCTCTGAATTACTCCAGCACTTGGTGGCTTCTTTTGTAAACTAGCATCTGAAGTTCCTCCCTTCAAAGCCTCCTTGTGCTTTTATTTTAAATTAGCCCAATGTGCAATCACAATGGTAAAAGCTTTATATATCAAAAACATCCCAAATAAAGTTGTAGAAAAACGAAACTCCAGCTTCTCCAGTCTCACCCATTCTATGAGACCCTCATCCATTAAACCATTCTTACAAATCATCATCATTTTTTAGTTTTCTACTATTCCGTTCAGCTTCAGTTTCAGTTCAGTTTAAATTTACTGTCACGTGTACCGAGGTACAGTGAAATGCTTTTGTTGCGTGCTAACCAGCCAGTAAAAAGATAATACATATTTACAATCCTGCCATCGACAGTGTACAGATTCATGATAAAGGGAATAACGTTTACTGCAAGGTAAAGCCAGTAAGTCCGATCAAGGATACATAGAAATTAGATGCAGGAGTAGGCCATTCGGCCCTTCGATCCTGCACCGCCATTCAATATGATCATGGCTGATCATCCAAGTCAGTATCCTGTACCTGCCTTCTCTCCATACCCCCTGACCCCTTTAGCCACAAGGGCCACATCTAACTCCCTCTTAAATACAGCCAATGAACTGGCCTCATCTACCCTCTGTGGCAGAGAGTTCCAGAGATTCACCACTCTCTGTGTGAAAAATGTTTTTCTCATCTCGGTTTTAAAGGATTTCCCCCTTATCCTTAAGCTGTGACCCCTTGTCCTGGACTTCCCCAACATCGGGAACAATCTTCCTGCATCCAGCCTGTCCAACTCCTTAAGAATTTTGTAAGTTTCTATAAGATCCCCCTTCAATCTCCTAAATTCTAGCGAGTATAAGCCAAGTCTATCCAGTCTTTCTTCATATGAAAGTCCTGACATCCCAGGAATCAGTCTGGTGAACCTTCTCTGCACTCCCTCTATGGCAATAATGTCCTTCCTCAGATTTGGAGTCCAAAACTGTACGCAATACTCCAGTTGTGGTCTCACCAAGACCCTGGATAGTCCATTAGTCCCCAATGTGGTAGATAGTAGTTCGGCACTGCTCTCTGGTTGTGGTAGGATGATTCAGTTGCCTGATAATAGCTAGGAACTGTCCCTAAATCTGAAGGTGTGCATTTTCACACTTCTAAACTTTTTGCCTGATGGGAGAGGAGAGGAGAGGAGAGGGAGTGAACCTGGTGCGGCTCGTCCTTGATTATGTTGCTGGCGCAGAGCATAACAACATTTTACTGATCAGAATCCAAGGACCTCCTCGAGTCTTTGAAGCTCCTACTTTTTCTCCTTTCAAATAATCGTCATATATACAGTATCCATTCCTGAACGAAAATCAAGAGGAAGTCAAGAGAGAGTGTCATATGTCATATGTCCAAGATTGACCGATGAAATTCTTACTTGTAGCAGCACAACATAGTACAAAATGTAAACATAGTACAGTGTAAAGAATATAATAAAAGTTCAGTGTGTGTGTGTACACACATATACATATACATTTATACACACACACACATATATATAGAAAAATACACACACACACACTCACACACACATACACACACATATTTATATATATATATATACACACACACACACACACACACTATATATATATATATATATACACACAATATAGCTATTCATACACACTATATATCAACAATTTCTGTGATATTTTCAAAATACAATATATCACATGCTTGTTCACAATGCGGTTGAATTCACTGTAGGCAGAGTGGCAGTTTGTCCCTCCGGCCATTAGAGGACACTGTTACACATCTCCCTCCTTAACAATGTGTGTCAAATAATTGTTGGTATATGTTTGCATGCATTTGTATTGGTACCAGCATCATTGTTTATCCTATGAACCAAGAAATCTATCTATCTATCTATATAACCATATAACCATATAACAATTACAGCAATGAAACAGGCCATCTCGGCCCTTCTAGTCTGTGCCGAACACGTATTCTCCCCTAGTCCCATCTACCTGCACTCATACCATAACCCTCCATTCCTTTCCCGTCCATATACCTATCCAATTTATTTTTAAATGGTAAAATCGAACCTGCCTCCACCACCTTCACTGGAAGCTAATTCCACACAGCTACCACTCTCTGAGTAAAGACGTTCCCCCTCATGTTAGCCCTAAACTTCTGTCCCTTAATTCTCAAGTCATGTCCTCTTGTTTGAATCTTCCCTACTCGCAGCGGGATAAGCTTATCCAGGTCAACTCTGTCTATCCCTCTCATCATTTTAAAGACCTCTATCAAGTCCCCCCTTAACCTTCTGCACTCCAAAGAATAAAGCCCTAACTTATTCAACCTTTCTCTGTAACTTAGGCAACATTCTAGTAAATCTCCTCTGTACTCTCTCTATTTTGTTGACATCCTTCCTATAATTAGGCGACCAAAATTGTACACGATACTCCAGAATTGGCCTCACCAGTGCCTTGTGCAATTTTAACATTACATCCCAACTTCTATGCTCAATGCTCTGATTTATAAAGGCCAGCACACCAAAAGCTTTCTTTACCACCCTATCTACATGAGATTCCACCTTCAGGGAACTGTGCACAGTTATTCCCAGATCCCTCTGTTCAACTGCATTCCTCAATTCCCTACCATTTACCATGTACGCCCTATTTTGATTTGTCCTGCCAAGATGTAGCACCTCACATTTATCAGCATTAAACTCCATCTGCCATCTTTCAGCCCACTCTTCCAACTGGCCTAAATCTCTCTGTAGACTTTGAAACTCTACTTCATTATCCGCAACCCCACCTATCTTAGTATCATCTGCATACTTACTAATCCAATTTACCACACCATCATCCAGATCATTGATGTACATGACAAACAACAGTGGACCCAACACAGATCCCCGTGGCACCCCACTAGTCACTGGCCTCCAACCTGACAAACAGCCATCCACCATTACTCTCTGGCATCTCCCATTCAGCCACTGTTGGATGCATCTTGCTACTCCACCATTAATACCCAACAATTGAACTTTCTTAACAAACCTTCCATGAGGAACCTTGTCGAAGGCCTTACTGAAGTCCATATATACAACATCCACTGCTTTACCCTCATCAATTTCCCGAGTAACCTCTTCAAAAAATTCAAGAAGATTAGTCAAACATGACTTTCCAGGCACAAATCCATGTTGACTGTTCCTAATCAGACCCTGTTTATCCAGATGCTTATATATATTACCTCTAAGTATCCTTTCCATTAATTTGCCCACCACTGATGTCAAACTAATAGGTCTATAATTGTTAGGTTTGCTCTTAGAACCCTTTTTAAACAATGGAACAACATGCGCTGTACGCCAATCCTCCGGCACTATTCCCGTTTCTAATGACATTTGAAATATTTCTGTCATAGCCCCTGCTTTTTCTACACTAACTTCCCTCAATGTCCTAGGGAATATCCTGTCCGGACCTGGAGACTTATCCATTTTAATATTTTTTAAAAGTGTCAGTACTTCTTCTTGTTTGAATCTCATAGTTTCCATAGCTACATAGTAGTTTCCCTTACCTCACATAAATCAATATCCTTCTCCTTGGTGAATACCGGAGAAAAGAAATTGTTCAATATCTCCCCCATCTCTTTTGGCTCTGCAGATAGCTGTCTACTCTGACTCTCTAATGGACCAATTTTATCCCTCGATATCTTTTTGCTATTAATATAGCTGTAGAAACCCTTTGGATTTACTTTCACCTTACTTGCCAAAGCAACCTCATATCTTCTTTTAGCTTTTCTAATTTCTTTCTTAAGATTCTTTTTACATTCTTTATACGCCTCAAGCACCTCATTTACTCCATGCTGCCTATAATTATTGTAGATCTCTCTCTTTTTCCGAACCAAGTGTCCAATTTCCCTTGAAAACCATGGCTCTTTCCAATTTTTACTATTTCCTTTCAACCGAACAGGGACATAAAGATTCTGTACTTAAAATTTCACCTTTAAATGTCCTCCATTTCTCTTCCACATCTTTCCCATAAAACAAAATGTTCCAATTCACTCCTTTTAAATCCTTTCGCATCTCCTCAAAGTTAGCCTTTCTCCAATCAAAAATCTCAACCCTAGGTCCACTTCTGACCCTATCCATAATTATATTGAAACTAATGGTATCGTGATCACTGGACCCGAACTGTTCCCCAACGCATACCTCTGCCACCTGACCTGTCTCATTTCCTAACAAGAGGTCCAGCACCGCCCCTTCTCTAGTAGGTACCTCTATGTATTGCTGCAAAAAACTACCCTGCACAAATTTTACAAACTCCAAACCATCCAGCCCATTTACAGAATGTGTTTCCCAGTCTATGTGTGGAAAATTGAAATCTCCCACAATCACTACCTTGTGCTTACTACTAATATCTGCGATCCCCTTACATATTTGCTCTTTCAAATTCTCGCTCCCTATTTGGCGGTCTATAATACACCCCTATAAGTGTTGGTACCCCTTTCCCATTTCTCAGTTCCACCCAAATAGCCTCCCTAGATGAGCCCTCTAATCCATCCTGCCAAAGCACTGCTGTAATATCTTCCCTGACAAGCAATGCAACACCTCCACCTCTTGCCCCTCCAATTCTATCACACCTGAAGCAACAAAATCCTTGAATATTTAGTTTCCAATCACAGCCCTCCTGCAACCATGTTTCACTGATCGCCACAACATCATACTTCCAGGTGTCTATCCAGGCTCTAAGCTCATCCACCTTTCTTACAATGCTCCTAGCATTAAAATATACACATTTAAGAAACCCACCCCCTCTTATTCTCTTTTTATTGTCTTTTTCTTCTTTATCTCCTACATTTTGGGTCAGAGTGCGTCCCTTCTCTGCCCCCTGCTTCACACACTGACTGCTAGCTTTCCCTATTTGAGTCCCTCCCCCCAACCGTTCTAGTTTAAAGTCTCCCCAGTAGCCTTTGTAAATCTCCCCGCCATGATATTGGCTCCCCTCGAGTTCAAGTGCAACCCGTCCTTTTTGTACAGGTCACACCTTCCCCAAAAGAGGTCCCAATGATCCAGAAACTTGAATCCATACCCACAGCACCAGTGTTTTAGCCACGTATTTATCCTCCACCTCACTCCATTCCTACTCTCACTGTCACGTGGCACAGGCAGTAATCCTGAGTAATCTTCTAAACTATTACAAAACTCTCATCTTGTCCTCTACCAGTTTGTGTTGTTTATAAATTTGTGCAAAAACAGTACCGTATATTGCTAAGATTCTTTCGCCACCTCACTCACCATTCTCCTCTGCTCCAAACGCACCAAGTTTTGTTCCGATCGATGGAATATAAGCTGGGACAGGTGCTCATGGGGCCGGGCGCTGGTGGGGAACACCACCCCCGCCCACACACCCCCTCCCGCCTACAATCCCCCACCCACTCCCCCTTGCGCATCCCCCCCACGCAGCGGCAGGCCACGGCACCGGCAGCCCCCGGTAGCGCTGGCTCCCACCCCCCCAACCGGCTGCTGACTGAGGCCGTCCATCTCCTCCTCCCACCGGCCCCTGCTTGAAGCCGTCCCCCTTCCCCCTTCCATGGCTACTGAACGCTCCGCGCGCTGGCCCCCACCTGAAGCAGTCCCCCTCCCTGGCTTTAGAACACCCCACTCCCCCTCCCCCCCCCAACACGCCCCCCCCCATGATCCCCCCCCCCCAGGCAGCCCACACCTGAAACTGTCCCCCTCCCCCAGCTGCAGGTCGCTCACACACCCCTCAAAAGCTCCCGATTCGAGTACAAAGAACAGAGAACAATGAGTGATCCTAACATCATGATTGAAGAGAATCATCATGATCAGGCTCTGTTGTATATTCAAGACAAGCTGGAGAATTACGACAAAACGATGGAATGCTTTCAATTCCACGACCAAGAAATGGAAGGATGCACCTTGATGATGACAATCCAGAATTGCTGCAGGAATTACAATACAATAGAACTGAACAACAGCAATTTGTTGAGGAAAATGAGCCTCTGCTGAATAGAAACATAGAAACATAGAAATTAGGTGCAGGAGTAGGCCATTCGGCCCTTCGAGCCTGCACCGCCATTTAATATGATCATGGCTGATCATCCAACTCAGTATCCCGTACCTGCCTTCTCTCCATACCCTCTGATCCCCTTGGCCAAAAGGGCCACATCTAACTCCCTCTTAAATATAGCCAATGAACTGGCCTCAACTACCCTCTGTGGCAGAGAGTTCCAGAGATTCACCACTCTCTGTGTGAAAAAAGTTCTCCTCATCTCGGTTTTAATGGATTTCCCCCTTATCCTTAAGTCACCCCTTGTCCTGGACTTCCCCAACATCGGGAACAATCTTCCTGCATCTAGCCTGTCCAACCCCTTAAGATTTTGTAAGTTTCTATAAGATCCCCTCAATCTCCTAAATTCTAGAGAGTATAAACCAAGTCTATCCAGTCTTTCTTCATAAGACAGTCCTGACATCCCAGGAATCAGTCTGGTGAACCTTCTCTGCACCCCCTCTATGGCAATAATGTCCTTCCTCAGATTTGGAGACCAAAACTGCACGCAATACTCCAGGTGTGGTCTCACCAAGACCCTGTACAACTGCAGGAGAACCTCCCTGCTCCTATACTCAAATCCTCTTGCTATGAAAGCCAACATACCATTCGCTTTCTTTACTGAGCATAGAGCAGTGTATGACTAGGTGTGCAACTGCTTGAAAAGGAAGCTTCCTTCAGTGTTTTTCATTGATTCAGCAGGAGGAACAGGATAAACATTTATCACCAATTAGATCCTCTCCAAAGCTAGAGGTCAAGGTGATGTGGCTATTGCTGCAGCATCTTCTGAATAGCATCTAAATTAATGCCTGGTGGAAGCACTGCACATTCTTGATTCAAGTTTTGGATAAGTGTACTGTTTTACTGAAGGATGGAATATCGACCAAGAATGTTATTAAAAACGTGCTTGGTTGAATGATAACATCAAGAGGCAAGAATTATAACATCAAGAGTGAGCAGCAGAATGCAACAAGAGATACAACAAGAAAGAACTGATCTTAAAAAATCTCATCTTTAACATTTAAATTGTTGTTATATTTTATGAGTTATTCACATTTTAAGCTTTAATAAATCATTTTCCACTTGCCATGCCCGTCATGGGCGGGAACACTCATGCCCATCATGGGCGGGAAGCTTGTACTCGCTAGAATTTAGGAGATTGAAGGGGGATCTTATAGAAACTTACAAAATTCTTAAGGGGTTAGACAGGCTAGATGCAGGAAGATTGTTCCCGATGTTGGGGAAGTCCAGAACAAGGGGTCACAGCTTAAGGATAAGGGGGAAATCCTTTAAAACCGAGATGAGAAAAACATTTTTCACACAGAGAGTGGTGAATCTCTTGAACTCTCTGCCCCAGAGGGTAGTTGAGGCCATTTCATTGGCTATATTTAAGAGGGAGTTAGATGTGGCCCTTGTGGCTAAAGGGATCAGGGGGTATGGAGAGAAGGCAGGTACGGGATACTGAGTTGGATGATCAGCCATGATCATATTGAATGGCGGTGCAGGCTCGAAGGGCCGAATGGCCTACTCCTGCACCTATTTTCTATGTATCTATGTATTCTTGAATGGCTACGCTGCCGGAGAGCCGCTAAGAGTGGATGGGGGGGGGGCGGTGGAGTTGAGGGGGGATGGACTGAGAACGTAGGGGGGAGGGGAATGGCAAGCAGCGTGGGGGGGGGCGGGGGGGGGGGGGGGGGGGGGGATCAGGAGCATCACAATGGGAACCCGTCAGCCGCGCCTGCACAGTTGGGGGTTATGGGTGAGTGGTAGAATAACGCATTCGGGGGATTCTCCGACTTGGTTCCGCACAACGTTACGATGAGAAGAATCAATTCTACATGTATCAGACGCGTCCCTGGAATCAATGCTGTCACTTACGGAACTAATGCTACTCACTTCCCAACAGAATTCCTCGATTCACTCGCGCTCCCTGGATTACCACCACACAAATTGGAGTTGCAAAAGAATCTCCAATCATATTAATGAGAAACTTGGAACCCCCCAATGCTATGCAATGGAACGAGGATGATTGTGGAAGAGCTACCCAATAATCTGGTCGTCGCATGAATCAACATAGGAACATTCAAAGATGACATTGTTCTCATTCCTAGGATAACGCTCAATTTGACAGAAGGCGAAGACATTCCCCTTCAGCAGACCCAATTCCCCATTCAGTCACGTTTTGCTATGACAAGCCATCAAGCACAAGGACAAACAATGGAGAAGGTGTTGATATATCTCGACAAACCGGTATTTCAGCATGGACAACTATATGTGGCTCTTAGCCGTGGAAAGATGAAGGAAAATATCAAAGTTTTCTTGAAGGATGGAACATCGACCAAGAATGTTGTCATTAAAAGCATGCTTGGTTGAATGATGACTTCAGATGATTCTCAGATATTCTTTGTTAAAATTTGAACACTCAATGTATCTATATTAAAATTGTGTATTTTTTCATCAACAGCAAAGAGTCATCAAGAGGCAGTGAGCAGCAGAATGCAACAAAAGACACAACAAGGAAGAACTGAACTTAATAAATCTCATCTTCAACATTGACGAGGGAATTGAAGGCAATATCTCCAAGTTTGCGGATGACACGAAGCTGGGGGGCAGTGTTAGCTGTGAGGAGGATGCTAGGAGACTGCAAGTTATTGGATAGGCTGGGTGAGTGGGCAAACGCATGGCAGATGCAGTATAATGTGGATAAATGCGAGGTTATCCACTTTGGTGGCAAAAACAGGAAAGTAGACTATTATCTGAATGGTGCCCGATTAGGAAAAGGGGAGATGCAACGAGACCTGTGTGTCATGGTACACCAGTCATTGAAAGTAGGCATGCAGGTGCAGCAGGCAGTGAAGAAAGCGAATGGTATGTTAGCATTCATAGCAAAAGGATTTGAGTATACTAGAATGTTTTACTAGAATGTTGCCTGGGTTTCAGCAACTAAGTTACAGAGAAAGGTTGAACAAGTTAGGGCTTTATTCTTTGGAGCGCAGAAGGTTAAGGGGGTGACTTGATAGAGGTTTTTAAAATGATGAGAGGGATAGACAGAGTTGACGTGGAAAAGCTTTTCCCACTGAGAGTAGGGAAGATTCAAACAAGGGGACATGACATGAGAATTAAGGGACTGAAGTTTAGGGGTAACATGAGGGGGAACTTCTTTACTCAGAGAGTGGTAGCTGTGCGGAATGAGCTTCCAGTGAAGGTGGTGGAGGCAGGTTCGTTTTTATCATTTAAAAATAAATTGGATAGTTATTTGGATGGGAAGGGAATGGAGGGTTATGGTCTGAGCGCAGGTATATGGGACTAGGGGAGATTATGTGTTCGGCACGGACTAGAAGGGTCGAGATGGCCTGTTTCCGTGCTGTAATTGTTATATGGTTATATGGTTATAATGATGATACTTTATTGTCACATGTACCAGTGTGGCATGCAATCCAGTAGCATCGTACTATAGATAAGCACGATCATAGATATGTACAAAAGTGTAAAACTATCTCAGTGTGATAGTCTATCTATCTATCTATCTATCTATCTATCTATCTATCTATCTATCTATCTATCTATCTATCTATCTATCTATCTATCTATCTATCTATCTATCTATCTATCTATCTTTCTATCTATCTGTCTATCTATCTATCTATCTATCTGTCTATCCATCTATCTACCTACCTATCTATCTATCTATATAAAAGTCTCATCTTGACAACTTCCTGTTTGCGCTGTATATTAATTTTAGAAAATACACAACCCTATATTGCTATGATTTTTGGCCATCTTACTCACAGTCCTCCTCCGCTGAGGCAGCCCCGAGGATTTTTCCGATCAAAAATAAAAAAGTTATGAGTGTTTAAAAAATCTTGAGATCAGCTGATTGGTCCTCTCGCCTGTCAATCCCCATGATGAAGGTAACCCCCCATTCTGGGGAGGGGGCAGGACTATAAAACCCCGGATGCCTGGACTTGAGTCAGTCACTCTGGAAGATCGCGAGGGAGAGGCCACAACTGTGATTCAAAGCTGTGAATCAACTGAACTGTGGTTCTGCAATGTACTTGCAATAAATGATTTGTTGGCCCTTAATGAAAATGCAATGAGTTGTTTTGCCTGCCCTGTGCTTGAAACTGCAATAAAAATGGAAGTGAACTGAAAAATGAGTTGTTTTGCCTGCCCTGTGCTTGAAACTGCAATGGCAATGGAAATGGAAATGATATGAAAATAAAATTAATTGTTTGGCCTGCCTGGTGCTAGGTTTCTGAGCTGCCAGCCCACCAGGGCTAAATGACTGAGCTGCCAGTCCACTAGGCCTGAATGACGGAGCTGCCAGCCCAAGAATCCTTTTGGCCTACAATGTCCATACTAGCCCTCTGGAAACCAGTCTCTTCAGCCCACAACACCCATACTAGCACTCCAGAATGCCCCAATGGGTCCCACTTAGTCTAGTACATTAAAAGTCTGATCTTTCGCAAAATACACCATGCAGTAATGATTACATTTTTACATATTCTGATAGAAAGTTTTCCCCTCGAGGCAGAGGCCACCTTCACTGAATATTTTATGCTTTATTTCTCGACTTATTCTCGACTAGTTACTGATTAAAAGTTTTAAAAGAATCAAAAGACTTTGAATTTAAAATGACCAGCTTCAACTGATGATGTCACAATGGCTCGGCTAACAGCGATCAGCTTCATTTACTTTCGGGAACGGCTTGATTTGGAGGACCTTGCTTCCTGTGGGGGCCACGGGTAGGGAATGGGTGCGTTTGGGTCTGCACTTGGTCTAGCCTAGTCTGTCTGTCTGTCTGTCTGTCTGTCTGTCTGTCTGTCTGTCTGTCTGTCTGTCTGTCTGTCTGTCTGTCTGTCTGTCCAATTACTAAAACTCTCCTCTTGACCACTTCCGGTCTGCGTTGTTTTCAAATTTGTGCTAAAATTTGTGCTACTGTGCATCGCTAGGGTTTTTTCGCCACCTTACTCACCGTTCTCCTCTGCTGCAAGCCAAGCGCACCAAGTTTTCTTCCGATTGGTGAAAGATTACAAAAGTTATGGAGGTTTAAAAAATCGTGAGACCAGCAGATTGGTCTTCTCGCCTGTCAGTCACCATGAAGGTAACACCCCTTCCGGCACCCGCTGAAGAATAACGCCCCGGAGGCAGGGCTGAGTCCGTGAGCACGTCCAGAAGCTACCCGTCCAAAAGCCGCCCATCCAGAAGCCGCGGGAATAAAGCTGAAGCAGCGGAGTGTGGACTGTGTTCTGCAGGAGGGGGTGCGCTGTGTTCCGCGGATGTAAGGCTGCAGTAATCCACGGGCGGGGGTGGGTTGTGTTATGCGGATGGGGGTGGGCTTTGTTCACTGACGGGGCGGGCTGTGTTTGCGGGCGGGAGCAGGCTGTGTTCGGGTGGGGAATGGGTTGCGTTGGGGGACCAGGCCACATGTGTGACTGGGACCCAACGGGTCCCACAGTCTAGTACTATACTAAAACTCTCACCTTGTCCTCTTCCGGTTTGCTTTGTTTTTAAATTTGCGGAAAAACGCTACGCTATATCACTAAGATTTTTTCGCCACCTTACTCATCGTTCAACTATACAACAACTGCACCAAGTTTTGTTCCGATCGGTGGAATATTACAAAAGTTATAAAGGTTTTAAAATTGTCTTCTCTCCTGTCTGTCACCGGGACATCGACTCCCCTTCCAGCACCGGCAATCACTGGGGCAAGGAGAATAAAGCCTGGAGGCCGGGCTGAGTCCGTGAGTGAGTGAACTGTGAGTCCAGAAGCCGTGAGTGAGTGAACTGTGAGTCCAGAAGCCGTGAGTCAGTGAACTGTGAGTCCAGAAGCCGTGAGTCAGTGAACTGTGAGTCTCTCTCCCTCATAGCCCCCGCTTGAAGCCGTCCGCGTCCCCCAGCTGCAGGATGCTCTCCACCCCTGGCCCCTGACAGCCCCCGCCTGAAGCCGTCATCCTTCCCTGGCTGAAGGACGCTCGGCCTCCCACTTGACCCCGCCTGAAGCCGGTGTGGAGCGGCAGCATTAGGCCATGACAGTGATTGATTACGGCAGTGGTAGGTCGTGGCATTGGTAGACCATGGCAGCGCCCCCCCCCTCTCTCCACCCTTCCCAGCTGCAGGATGCTCGCCCACCCCCCCCCCCCCCCCCCCCCCCAACAGCCCCCCCGCCTGCCTCCCTCCGCCTAGGATGCTCCCCTCCCCCGGCTGCAGCCCCGTGGATGCTCCGCCCACCAGACCCCCCGGCCCCCGACTGTTTAAGCCCCGTCTCACATTTTAAGCTGCCCCCTCTCACAGCTGGGCAGAACGCAAACAGGAAAGAATGGACTAATGGAGTGAATCTCCTGTTTATTGCAAAGGGCAAGTGGGGGGGTTGTTATATTTTAAGAGTTTTTCACATTTTAAGCTTTGACGTCTTCGCAATTTGGGGCTTTTCCATTTGCCGTGCCTGTCCAGCTGCACCTGCGCAGTAATACCTGCGTGTTCTACGTAAAACAATGGGAACCCAGTGGGCGGGAATAAAGCTGTGCCACTGGAGAGTCACTTAGAGTGGATCCTTGCAAGGGGGGAGGGGTTGAGGGGAGGATGGAGTGACTGCGTGGGTGGGGATATTTTAGTAGGTTAGTGGGGGTGGGGCATCTTTACAGGTGATGAGGGGAGATGGGGGGATCAGGGGCATCACAACGAGAACCCGTCAGTCACGTCTGCGCAATTTGGGGCTATGCATGAGTGGTGGAATGTTGCATTGGGGGACCAGCCCTCCAGTGTGAAAATGGGACCCACAGTCTAATATCCCTCTAAAATCATGTCTGTTTTGGCACTCCCTTATCCCTAACCAGTCTAAAGCAGCGTCTTGACCGCAAACGTAACCCATTCCTTCTCTCCAGAGATGCTGCCCATCCCACTGAGTTACTTCAGAATTTTGTGTCTATCTGCCTTTTCTAAACACTGGAGTATTCAAGAATAGATTTCAGGAATAGATATGGTGAGCATGGGAACACCTCAAGGCTGTGTGCTCAGCGTCCTGCTTTACTCACTCTATACTCATGACTGCGTAGCCGGACATAGTGCGAACTCCATCATCAAGTTCGCCGACGACACCGCTGTTGTGGTGATGAGCCAGAGTATAGAAGTGAGATCAACCAATTGACCAAATGGTGCCAGCACAACAACCTGGCTCTCAACACCAGCAAAACCAAGGAACTGATTGTGGACTTTGGAAGGGGTAGGATAGGGACCCACAATCCCGCTTATATCAACGGGACGATGTTGGAAAGGGTCAAGAACTTCAAATTCCCGGGTGTGCATATTTCCAAAGATCTTTCCTGGTCCAAGCACACTGACCATATGCACACTGACCATATGCAATCATATAACCATATAACCATATAACAATTACAGCACGGAAACAGGCCATCTCGCCCTTCTAGTCCGAGCCGGACACTTATTCTCCCCTAGTCCCATCTACCTACACTCAGACCATAATCAAAAATCATAAATCATAAAGGTAAAGATAATCAGTGCTTGTACTTCCTGAGACGATTACGGAGAGTCGGTTTGTCAAGGAGGACTCTCTCGAACTTCTTCAGGTGCACAGTAGAGAGCATGCTGACCGATTCCATCGTGGCTTGGTTCGGCAACTTGAACGTCCAGGAGCAGAAAATAATGCAGAAAGTTGTGACCACTGCCCAGTCATTCATCGGCTCTGACCTCCCTACCATCGACATTTCCTGTTAGGAAATGAGATGGGTCAGGTGGCAGAGGTATGCGTTGGGGAATAGTGATCACAATACCATTAGTTTCAATATAATTATGGAGAGGGACAAAACTGGACCTAGGGTTGAGATTTTTGATTGGAGAAAGGCTAACTTTGAGGAGATGCGAAAGGATTTAAAAGGAGTAAATTGGGACAGTTTGTTTTATGGGAAAGATGTGGAAGAGAAATGGAGTACATTTAAAGGTGAAATTTTAAGAGTACAGAATCTTTATGTCCCTGTTCGGTTGAAAGGAAATCGTAAAAATTATAAAGAGCCATGGTTTTCAAGGGAAATTGGACACTTGGTTCGGAAAAAGAGGGAGATCTACAATAATTATAGGCAGCATGGAGTAAATGAGGTGCTTGAGGAGTATAAAAAATGTAAAAAGAATCTTAAGAAAGAAATTAGAAAAGCTAAAAGAAGATATGAGGTTGCTTTGGCAAGTAAGGTAAAAGTAAATCCGAAGGGTTTCTACCGCTATATTAATAGCAAAAGGATAACGAGGGATAAAATTGGTCCATTAGAGAGTCAGAGTGGACAACTATCTGCAGAGCCAAAAGAGATGGGGGAGATATTGAACAGTTTCTTTTCTTCGGTATTCACCAAGGAGAAGGATATTGAATTATGTGAGGTAAGGGAAACAAGTAGAGTAGCTATGGGAACTGTGAGGATCAAAGAAGAGGAAGTACTGACACTTTTGAGAAATATAAAAGTGGATAAGTCTCCAGGTCCGGACAGGATATTCCCTAGGACATTGAGGGAAGTTAGTGTAGAAATAGCAGGGGCTATGGCAGAAATATTTCAAATGTCATTAGAAACGGGAATAGTGCCGGAGGATTGGCGTACTGCGCATGTTGTTCCATTGTTTAAAAAGGGGTCTAAGAGTAAACCTAGCAATTATAGACCTGTTAGTTTGACGTCAGTGGTGGGCAAATTAATGGAAAGAATACTTAGAGATAATATATATAAGCATCTGGATAAACAGGGTCTGATTAG
Organism: Leucoraja erinaceus; assembly: GCF_028641065.1. NCBI lineage: Eukaryota > Metazoa > Chordata > Chondrichthyes > Rajiformes > Rajidae > Leucoraja > Leucoraja erinaceus. The sequence goes on from NC_073377.1 coordinate 464,884, forward strand.
GAACAGTCAACATGGATTTGTGCCTGGAAGGTCATGTTTAACTAATCTTCTTGAATTTTTTGAAGATGTTACTCGGGAAATTGATGAGGGTAAAGCAGTGGATGTTGTGTATATGGACTTCAGTAAGGCCTTTGACAAGGTTCCTCGTGGAAGGTTGGTTAAGAAGGTTCAATGGTTGGGTATTAATGGTGGAGTAGCAAGATGGATTCAACAGTGGCTGAATGGGAGATGCCAGAGAGTAATGGTGGATGGTTGTTTGTCAGGTTGGAGGCCAGTGACGAGTGGGGTGCCACAGGGATCTGTGTTGGGTCCACTGTTGTTTGTCATGTACATCAATGATCTGGATGATGGTGTGGTAAATTGGATTAGTAAGTATGCAGATGATACTAAGATAGGTGGGGTTGCGGGTAATGAAGTAGAGTTTCAAAGTCTACAGAGAGATTTATGCCAGTTGGAAGAGTGGGCTGAAAGATGGCAGATGGAGTTTAATGCTGATAAGTGTGAGGTGCTACATCTTGGCAGGACAAATCAAAATAGGACGTACATGGTAAATGGTAGGGAATTGAAGAATGTAGGTGAACAGAAGGATCTGGGAATAACTGTGCACAGTTCCCTGAAAGTGGAATCTCATGTAGATAGGGTGGTAAAGAAAGCTTTTGGTGTGCTGGCCTTTATAAATCAGAGCATTGAGTATAGAAGTTGGGATGTAATGTTAAAATTGTACAAGGCATTAGTGAGGCCAAATCTGGAGTATGGTGTACAATTTTGGCCGCCTAATTATAGGAAGGATGTCAACAAAATAGAGAGTACAGAGGAGATTTAATAGAATGTTGCCTGGGTTTCAGCAACTAAGTTACAGAGAAAGGTTGAACAAGTTAGGGCTTTATTCTTTGGAGCGCAGAAGGTTAAGGGGGGACTTGATAGAGGTTTTTAAAATGATGAGAGGGATAGATAGAGTTGACGTGGAAAAGCTTTTCCCACTGAGAGTAGGGAAGATTCAAACAAGGGGACATGACATGAGAATTAAGGGACTGAAGTTTAGGGGTAACATGAGGGGGAACTTCTTTACTCAGACAGTGGTAGCTGTGTGGAATGAGCTTCCAGTGAAGGTGGTGGAGGCAGGTTCGTTTTTATCATTTAAAAATAAATTGGATAGTTATATGGATGGGAAGGGAATGGAGGGTTATGGTCTGAGCGCAGGTATATGGGACTAGGGGAGATTATGTGTTCAGCACGGACTAGAAGGGTCGAGATGGCCTGTTTCCGTGCTGTAATTGTTATATGGTTATATGGTTATATGGTTATCGAAGGGATCTATCGCAGTCGCTGCCTCAAAAAGGCTGCCAACATCATCAAAGACACTTACCATCCTGGCCACACACTCATATCTCTGTTGCCATCGGGAAGACGAGACTGGAGCTTGAAATCTGGAACATCCAGGTTCATGGACAGCTTCTTCCCCACAGCCATCAGGCTATTAAATATGCCATCAAACAAACTCTGAACTATAACAGCCTACTGCACTTTATCCACTTATTTATTGTGTATATATATGGTCTATAGTATACAGACACACTGAACTTCTATCTCCTGGTCCGTATTATATTTACATATTCTGTTGTGCTGCAGCAAGCAAGAATTTCATTGTCCTATCTGGGACACATGACAATAAAACCCTCTTGATCCTTGACTCTTGAATGCACCGATACTTTATCCAGAGTAAGGGAATCAGGAACTAGAGTTTAATGTGAGGGGGGAAAGGTTTAATAGGAACCTGCGTGACAACATATTACATGCTAAAGTAAAATAAAAGACAGTTAGAAAAACCTGCCCCGCAGTGGCGCAGCGGTAGAGTTGCTGCCTTACAGCGCTTGTAGCGCTGGAGATCCGGGTTCGATCCCGACTACGGGTGCTGTCTGAATGGAGTTTGGACGTTCTCCCCGTGACCGTGTGGGTTTTCTCACAGATCTTCGGTTTCCTCCCACACTCCAAAGACGTGCAGGTATGTAGGTTAATTTGCGTGGTGTATGTGTAAATTGTCCCTCGTGTGGGTGTAGGATGGTGATAATGTGCGGGGATCGCTGGGGTGTGCGGACTCGTTGGGCCGAAGGGCCTGTTTTGTTGCAGTATCTCTAAACTAAACATCTTCTTTAAACTTTGCCATTGTCTTTTTCTTTGCATTCATGCTTTTTAATTTGTTTGAACTTGTTTGATTTAACGTCTATCTTGATGCCTTCTTCTGCTTATTTACGGTTGGAATTCATAAATGATTTTGCCACAACAACATTGTTGTTTAATGTTTGTCGGCCCTTCAGGACTCTTGGCTGCTCTTCAATCAACCATATATTTTTGTTTATTTTCTGTCCAAATGACGGCATTGTTTTCGGCTAAGGGATTACCAAGGCCTGCAAAATTATCACGGCAATCAGCAACAGGCTTACACAAACAACTAACAAGAAATCTCTACCATCCCAATACCATAAGCACTTCAACTTCCCCTCCCATTCCCAATCTGACCTTTCTGTCCTTGACCTCCACCATTGTCAGAGTGAGGCCCAGCGCAAATTGGAGGAACAGCACCTCCTATTACGCTCGGGCAGCTTACACCCCAGCAGTATGAAGATTGACTTCAAATAGCCCTTGCTTTCCCTCTCTCTCCATCCCCTCCCCCTTCCCAGTTCTCCCCAGTCTTACTGTCTCCGACTACATTCTATCTCTGTCCCGCCCACTCCCCTGACATCAGTCTGAAAAAAGGGTCTCGACCCAAAGCGTCACCCATTCCTTCTCTCCCGGCTGAGTGACTCCAGCATTTTGTTTCTACCATAAGCAGAAAGTACACAGTTAATTGGAGGCATGGTAGCATAGCGTTAAGAGTTGCTGCCTTGCGGTGCCTGCAACCCAGGTTCGATCCTGGCCATGGGTGCTATCTGTACGGAGTTTGTACGTTCTCCCCATGCGGAATGGTACCATTCTGCGCCACCGTTTAGGCACCGTCGTTTCGTCTTTTCGGGGTGTTAGGGTTAGGGTTTCAGGGGGTTAGGGTTCGGGTTAGGGTTAAGGTTAGGATTAGGGTTAGGGTTCTGATGAGTACAGATATTATAAACGGAGGCGCCAAAGCGGTGGCGCCGAAACGTACCCGACCCCTCCCCGTGACCAGCGTGGGTTTTCTCCAGGTGCTCCAGTTTCCACGCACATTCCAAGGATGTACAGGTTTGTAGGTTAATTGGTTTTGGTTCAATTGTATATTGTCCCTTGTCTAGGATAGCGTTAGCATACGGGGTGATCGCTGGTCGGTGCGGGCTCAGTGGGAGAACGGTCTGTTTCCCTGCTCTCTCTCTAAAGTCAGGGACAGTTTCTTCCCAGCTGTTATCAGGCAACTGAATCATCCTACTACAACCCGAGAGCAGTCCTGAACTACTATCTACCTCATTGGTGACCCTCAGACTATCCTTGATCGGACATTGCTGGCTTTACCTTGCACTAAATGTGATCCCCTTATCATGTATCAGTACACTGTAAATGGGTCTATTTAATCTTGTATTGCCTTTCCGCTGACTGGATAGCACGCAACAAAAAGCTTTTCACTGTACCTCGGTACACATGACAATGAACTGTACTGTAAATGCAAGTACAAAGTCTAAAGTAAAGTCGAATGGCAAAACCCGTAAGAGTATTGACATACAGTGGACACTAGGGGTTCAAGTTCTTAGCTCTCTGAAAGAGACAACACAAGTAGATAGAAGATAGACACAAAATGCTGGAGCAACTCAGCGGGACAGGCAGCATCTCAGGAGAGAAGGAATGGGTGACGTTTCGGGTCAAGACCCTTCTTCAGACTGGTTAGGGATTAAGGGGCTGTTCCACTGCGGTGACCTAATTGGCGAGTTTAGAAGAGTTTGCCCTCGACTTATACTCGCAGCATGGTCGACATGAGGTCCTAGGAGGTCTTTGTAACTCTCCTTCATGCTCGAGAGTAGTCCCCGCGTACTCGAGGCCTCAGCTTGGTCGCGGCGTATTTTTCAACATGTTGAAAAATGCCCGCGAGTAAAAAAAGGTCGCCATGGAGAAAATCGATACTCGTAGGTTTAGTCGAAGTAGGTCGTAGTAGGTCGGCATGTTGGTCGTAGGTAATCGAGGGTAGTCAAAGGTAATCTAAAGTAATCGAAGGTAGTCGTAGATACTCTCTAGAATTTAGAAGATTGAGAGGTGATCTTATAGAAACTTACAAAATTCTTAAGGGGTTGGACAGGCTAGATGCAGGAAGATTGTTCCCGATGTTAGGGAAGTCCAGGACAAGGGGTCACAGCTTAAGGATAAAGGGGAAATCCTTTAAAACCGAGATGAGAAGAACCTTTTTCACACAGAGAGTGGTGAATCTCTGGAACTCTCTGCCACAGAGGGTTGTTGAGGCCAGTTCATTGGCTATATTTAAGAGGGAGTTAGATGTGGCCCTTGTGGCTAAGGGGATCAGGGGGTATGAAGAGAAGGCAGGTACGGGATACTGAGTTGGATGATCAGCCATGATCATATTGAATGGCGGTGCAGGCTCGAAGGGCCGAATGGCCTACTCCTGCACCTAATTTCTATGTTTCTATGTTTCTATGTTAGTCTTCAACATAGGCAAAGGGAGGTCGAAGGAGATCGAAGGAGGTCGTCTTCACTCTCCACTATTCGGTGTCCAATTTTCCCGTAGCTAGTCGAAGGAGATCTTCTACATAGTCGAAGGAGGTCTTCAACATGACACTTTTTCAAACTCTCCTAAAACTCTTCTAAACTCACCAATTAGGTTGCCGCAGTGGGGCAGCCCCTTATGGGAGAGATATAGGCAATGATGTAGGGTGATAAAGAACAATGAATGGAAAATATTCGAGTGAGGATGTGGCAGAACTCTCATCGGGGAGAGGAGGAGGAGGACGACTTCAACGCTGATACGCTTGGTTACTTTTGTTGGGGCAGAAAGTCATGGTGCAGCTTTTCGGACTTTGGTTAAGCCCATGTCCCACTTGGGCGACCTCAGGCGAGTTTGCCCGCGACCCAAAGTCGCACAAGATCGCCACAAGGTCGTAGGAGGTCTTCGTCACTCTCTTTCAAGGTCGAGAGTGGTCTCCGCGCAGTCGAGGCTTCAGCTAAGTCGCGACGTACTTTGCAAGATGTTAAAAATTGACCGCGCCTAAAAATAGGTCGCCGTGGGAAAAATTGATGCTTTTTTAGTCGTTTGTCTAGTCGAAGTCGGTCGTGTAGGTCGTGTTGCGAGTTGCAGGTAGTCGAAGGTGGTCGAAGGTAGTCAAAGGTAATAGCTCCGGGGTGAAAAAAAGGTCAGGGAGAAAACAAGGTCATTTAAACAGCAGAACGTCACCTCTTTCACTCCAAGGCATGTTCATTCGTAGCTGGAGAGTTTTTTGGAGAGGAGACTTGTGTTTTAGAGATGGCACCAAAAACGCAGCAGCACAGGGGGAGGGCACAACCCTAAAAAAAAACCTGCCATGCAGGTGTTGCCCACCCAGGAGGAGGAGTGGCAGGAGGTGATGCCACAAGAGGTGAGAGTGCAGGAGGGGGTAGCCCAGCATGAGAGACCCCTGGAGGAGACCAGGGTGGTAGTATATGTCCGCAACACCACCATCCCATCCTTCACTGCCTCGTTTGAAGGCAGCAAAGCAGCCCTTTCTCCTGTGTCTGACACAGCATCAGAGGCAGATATAACCATATAACCATATAACAATTACAGCACGGAAACAGGCCATCTCGGCCCTACAAGTCCGTGCCGAACAACTTTTTTTCCCTTAGTCCCACCTGCCTGCACTCATACCATAACCCTCCATTCCCTTCTTATCCATATGCCTATCCAATTTATTTTTAAATTATACCAACGAACCTGCCTCCACCACTTCCACTGGAAGCTCATTCCACACCGCTACCACTCTCTGAGTAAAGAGGTTCCCCCTCATGTTACCCCTAAACTTCTGTCCCTTAATTCTGAAGTCATGTCCTCTTGTTTGAGATGCTCCATTGGTGGTGAGGGAGGGCTAGAGGAAGGTTATGCGCTACACCTTCACCATGCAGCAGGAGGGGGACCTTGAGGAATGGTTGCAGCAGAATGCCATCCTGTACGATAAGGAAAATGAGGGGTACAGGGACAGGGACAAGAATTGCATGCTTGCCATCCACTGCCCCACATGTGTGCTTCAAGTTCCATCTTTTGTCAAAGCCCAGCTCCACTCTCTTCCAGTCGCCTGGTGTACTGGGATAGTCCATCACATCATCTCCATTCACCCATCGAGAACTCTTCTTGTGCGTCCTCTTCACCCTTGCTCTTCCCCTTCTGCCTTTCTTAAAAGGCTGCTGGAGCAAAAGGGCTGCTGCAAGCAGCAATAGTTGTGTTTTTACTAACATCCTCCAGACGAGTTCCTTCCTTGCTGGCATGGTTCAGAATGATTTTTAAAAAAACCTGGGAGGCATTTTTTAGTTAGAAAAAAAATGCAGACATGACATTATTTTATCAGGTGATCATTTGAACTGTAGACACTCGTCACTGGTCCTTGTTGGTTTTCGGTCTGGTCCTCTGAGGTGGAAGTGGGTCGTGCTCATTCACGGACCAAATTTGCCAGAGACCATCCTTGAGTAAAACGTGTATGGTCGAAGCCAGTCTTCAACATCGTCGAAGGAGGTTGAAGGAGGTCTTCAACATAGTCGTAGGAGGTCGTAAACATAGTCGAGGAAGGTCGTAGGAGGTCGCAGGTCACCGCGACCTTGATTTTTTTTTTTTTAGTCGCCAGAGGTCGCCAGAGGTCACGGTGGAGGTCTTCCAAGTGGGACGGGCCCTTTAGGCTGCGTTTGGAATATTGCGTGCAGTTCTCACCGCTCCATTACAGGAAGGATGTGGAAAGTTTGGAGAGGGTGCAGAAGATGTTTACCAGAATGCTGCCTGGATCGGAGGGTATTAGCTACAAAGAGAGGTTGGATAAACGCGGCTTGTTTTCTCTGGAGCCTCAGAGGCTGACGAGCGACCTGATGGAAGTATATCAAGTTGAAAAAGGGTCTCGACCCGAAACGTCACCCATTCCGTCCCTCCAGAGATGCTGCCTGTCCCGTTGAGTTACTTCAGCATTTTGTGTCTATCTTCAAGTTATGAGAACCATAGATAGGTTCGGCAATCAGAATCTTTTTTCCCGGGGTGAAATGTCAAAGACCAGAGGGCATAGCTTTAAGGTGAGAGCAGCAAAGGTTAAAGGAGAGGTGTTGGGCAAGTTTTTTTTACATAGAAAGTGTGGGTGCATGGATAGTGCTGCCGGGGCTGGTGGTGGAGGTAGATACAGTAATGGCATTTAAGAGGTTTCTAATGTACTAATGAGTACTAATATACGGGTGATCGCTGGTCGGAGTGTACTCGCTGGCCTGAAGCTCCTGTTTCCATGCAGTATCTCGAAGATCGAAAGAAAGTGAAATGAAATTAAGAAATGTGGGAGTCCGTAAGAAAATGGAATAAAACTGATCCATTAAATCCAGAATCTCTGACAACGTCCAAAGCAAGCGCTGTCTGCGGAGGGCACTCAGCATCGCCAAGGACTACTCTCACCCCAACCATGGACTGTTTACCCTCCTACCATCCGGGAGGCGCTACAGGTCTCTCCGTTGCCGAACCAGCAGGTCGAGGAACAGCTTCTTCCCGGCTGGCTGTCACTCTACTCAACAACGTACCTCGGTGACTGCAATCACCACCCCCCCCCCCCCCCCCCCGGACATTTATTATTATTTATTCAAATCGTTTGCTATGTCGCTCTTCCAGGGAGATGCTAAATGCATTTCATTGTCTCTGTACTGTACACTGACAATGACAATTAAAATTGAATCTGAATCTGAATCTGAATCTGATGGAGCAAGCGAGATCTCATTTGGAAGAAGGGAGAGTTTGGGGAGATTACAGCAGCGAAAATAGACACAACATTCTGGAGTAACTCAGCAGGACAGGCAGCATCTCTGGAGAGAAGGGATGGGTGACTTTTCAGATCGAGACCCATCTTCAGAAGGGTCTGAAGAAGGGCCTTGACCCGGAACGTCACCCATCCTTTCTCTCCAGACATGCTGCCAGTCCGCTGATTTACTCCAGCATTTTGTGTCTGTCTTCGGTTTTAATCAGCATCTGCAGTTCCTTCCTACCTATTACCGCACTGGGTTCACTTAGAGTGCAGCAACGTCACGGTGCACGTGTCATAAGGTCATAAGTGATAATAAATTTAGGCCATTCGGCCCATCAAGTCTACTCTGCCATTCATTCACGATCATGATCAATCTCTTCCTCCTAGCCCCATTCTTCTGCCTTCTCCCCACTGGAACTCCTGACACCCGTACTAATCAAGAATTTATCAACAGTATTTCTGCCTTAAAACTATCCACTGACTCGGCCTCCATAGCCTTCTGTGGCAAAGAATTCCACAGATTCACCACCCTCTGACTACAGAAATGTCTCATCTCCTTCCTAAAAGAACGTCCTTTAATTCTGAGGCTACGATCTCTGGTCCTAGACTCTGCCACTAGGGGAAGCGTCCTCTCCACATCATGGGTGCATGCATCACTGGCGGTCAGATGGTGCCTGTCCCGCTGATCCACTCCAGCATTTTGTATCTATCTACCAATATACCCAACGTCACCTGTATCCAGCTATCGCCCGCCAGGCTCTCTCCCCATCCACACGCTTCTTCCAGCTTCAAACGCTGCTCAAATGCCTTTCCTCCATGACTTTCAAAATCAGGGTTGCAGGAATTTGTGCAAAAAAAAAATGAGAAAGAGGGAACGGTGGTGAAATGATCGAGGCCAAAACAGCGGCTACTGTGGCGACTGGCACTTGTCCACCATTGTCACAAAGTATGGTCGTGACTCAGTCGGACCTCTGCACAATGAAAGCTTATTTCCTTATCTGGCTGTTTCAGCACACTTCAGCCAGTGCCAGACAGCTCAATAAAGAACCTTGATAAAAAACACATAAATCAATCTTCACACGCAGACAAGATTACAACAACAGGCCGGCTAAACGGTGGCACGGTGGCGCAGCGGTAGCGTTGTTGCCTCACTGCGCCAAATTCAGTTTTGTTTACCATCTCGTGCACCAAGGCAGGGGCGGAAAACCTGGGGGGGGGGACAGAGGGGACACGTCCCCCCCATGTTTTGAGAGGTGGGGGACATCCCCCCCAAGTTTTTGTGATCCCAATTTTAAAATCTCCGCTTTTAGCGCTGGATTGAGGCTCCGAAGACTCGCGTGTGTGTGTGTGAGCGTGCGCATGCGCGCATGGCCGCCACAAAATTGTATCCCCCGTCCCCTCCATGTTTTGATAGCGAGTTCCGCTCTTGCACCGAGGTACAGCGAAATGCTTCTGTTCTTGGGTTCAATCCTGACCTCGTGTGCTGTCTGTGTGTGGAGATTGCACCTTCTCCCTGTGATCTGCGTGGGTTTCCTCCGGGTGATCTGGTCTCCTGCCACATCCACAAGACGTACAGGTTTGCAGGTTAATTGGCCTCTGGAGATTGCCCCGAGTGTATAGGACTAGTGTAAACAGGTGATTGCTAGATGGCACAGACTTAGTGGGTCAAAGGGCCTGTCCAACACTGCATCTTGAAAGTCAAAAGAAAGTGAAGTGAAATAAAGAAATGTAGGTTCATTGGCTTGGTATAATTGTAAATTGTCCCTAGTGTGTGTAGGATAGTGTTAGTGTGTAAATAAAGAAATAAAGAGTCCGTGAGAAAATAGAATAAAACTGACCATTCAATCCAGAATTCCTGACAACGTCTCAGATGAAACAAGTGGGATCTCATTTGGAAGAAGAGAGAGTTTTTGGGAAGTATCCTTTCCCCAGCTCCCCCCTCCCCCTTTCACTTCACCCACACAACACAAGCCGCACAAAGCATGTTGATCTCAGGCATTCTCGTGAGATGAAAACACTCCCTCTTCTCCCCTCTCCCACAAGGCAAGAGGTATAGAAGTATGAAAACGCACACCTCCAGATTCAGGGACAGCTGTTATCAGGCAACTGAACCATCCTACCACAAGTAGACAACGGTCCTGAACTACTATCTGCCTCATTGGAGATGCTCGGACTAAGCTTGATCGGACTTTGCTGGGTTAACCTTGCACTGAGCGTTATTCAGATAATTCCCTTTTTCATGTATGTGTACACTGTAAATGGCTGGATTGTAATCATGTGTTGTCTTTCTGCTGATTGGATAGCACACAACTAAAAGCTTTTCACTGTACCTCGGTGCACGTGACAATAGTAAACCAAACTCAACTCAAACTCAATTTAACAGAAACAGGCCCTTCGGCCCACAATGTCCGTGCCGACCATGACGTCAAGATAAACTAATCTCAAAGTTAGACACAAAATGCTGGAGTAACTCAGCGGGACAGGCAGCATCTCTGGGCAGAAGGAATGGGTGACATTTCAGATCGAGACCCTTCTTCAGACCATGTGCCTGCACTTGAGCCATAACCATGTGCTTGTCTAAACACCACTGTCATATCTGCCTCCACCACCACCCCTTGGCAGCGCGTTCCAGGCACACACCACTCACTGCATTAAAAAACTTCCCCTGCACATCTCCTTTAGGCTTTGCCCATCTCACTTTAAACCTATGCCCTCTCGCCTTTGATATTTCCACCTTGTGGAGAAAGGTCTGACTGTCTACAGTATCAATGCTTCTCATAATTTTATAGACCTTATTTCAAAAACGTAATCATATATTGATTTCTCACAGTTTGCAGGTTTAAAGGACTTTGGTATGGCCACGTGTGGAGTATTGCATGCAGCTCTGGAAGAATGTGGAGGCTTTGGAAAGGGCGCTAAGGTGGTTTACAGGAATGATGTGTAGGAAGGAACTGTAGATGCTGGTTCACACCAAAGATAGACACGAAATGCTGGAGTAACTCAGCGGGTCAGGCAGCATCTCTGGAGAAAAGGAATAAGTGACAACTGGGGTCAGTTTCAACCTATTCATTTTCTCCAAAGGTGCTGCCTGACCCGCTGAGTTATGCCAGTATTTTGTGTATATTTACCAGAATAATGCCTGGATGAGGGGGTATTAGTTACTGGGAGAGGTTGGACAAACTTGGGTTGTTTTCTCTGGAGAGGCATAGATAGATAGGTTAGACGATCAGAATAATTTTCCCAGGATGGAAAAATCAAAGTTTAGAGGGTATACTTTTAAGGCGAGATCATGCGCAGTTTTCGATAGTAGTGTTTAAGAATCTTTTGAAAGGGACATTGCCATGCAGAGAATGGGGGTGATATGGATTATGGGCAGGCAGATAAGATTTAGTCTTGGCATCATGTTCGGCACAGACATTGTGGGGCATAGGCCCATGTACCTGTGCTGCGTGTGCCACTGCCCTTAAGAAGTGTCTGAAGAAGGGTCTTGACCCGAAACGTCACCCATTCCTTCTCTCCACTGCCTGTCCCGCTGAGTTACTCCAGCTTCTTGTGTCTATCCACTGTTCTTATGTTCTACGTTGTATGTTCTGCTTCTATTTGTTCTTCCCCGAACCTTCCCACAATTTGTTCTATATGGAGCTGAGTTTAAACTAGGTAATGTGACTCAATGTGCGGGGATCGTTGGTCGGAGCGGGCTCAGTGGGCCGAAGGTCCTGTTTCCGTGGGGTATCTCAGTTTAGAACCAACGTGCCCCCTCCGACCAATGATCCCCGCACGTTAATACTAACTCACACACACTAGGGACAATTTTACACTGGTACCAAACCAATTAACCTACAAACCTGTACGTGTTTGGAGTGTGGGAGGAAACCGAAGATCTCGGAGAAAACCCACGCAGGTCTCGAGGAGAACGTGCAAACTCCGTACAGACAGCACCCATAATCCGCATTTCTGGTGCAGTAACGCAACAACTATACCACTGTGCCACAATGCTGTCCCAATTTTTCTAAATGCTCGTTGGTATTAAAATGTAAACTCACATGTGTGAATCTGTAGTGAATCTGTGGAATTCTTTGCCACAGAAGGCAGTGGAGGTCAAGTCAGTGGTATTTAAGGCGATAGATAGATTCATGATTATAGCGGGTGTCAGGGGTGATGGGGAAATGGCAGGAGAATGGGGTTGGGAGGGAGGGATAGATCAGCCATGATTGAATGGCGGAGTAGACTTGATGGGTCGAATGGCCTAATTCTACTCCTATTCCCAATGACCTTATGTGAAAAATCACACATAGTCCAAGTAAATGTTTTGTCTAAAGAGGAATTGAAATGTTTATTTACTTGTCTGGGGCAGAACGGTCAAGTGTTGAGAAATGAATGCCATTGCAGACCGATACATTTCCAATGGGTTTGTTTGCTTCTTAAGTTAATCAGGGCCCATACATTCCAAACAGGAAGCGGTTATCACCAGCTAACTCAGTGCTTGTTTATGTTTTCCACCTCGGTGGAAGTAGGCAGTCTAAACGTGGTCAGCAAATTCAATTTTAGTTTAGTTTAGAGATACGGCCCTTCGGCCCACCACCAGCGATCCCCACACATTAACTCTATCCTACACACACTAGGGACAATTTTTACATTTTTATATCAAGCCAATTAACCTACAAACCTGTACGTCTTTGGAGCGTGGAAGGAAACCGAAGATCTGGGAGAAATCCCCACGCAGGTCACCGGGGGAAGGTACAAACTCCATACAGACAGCACCCGTGGTCGGGATCAAACCCAGGTCTCTGGCGCTGTAAGGCAGTAGTTCTACTGCTGCGCTACCATGCCACACACAATTGAAGGACTTTTGGCTTCCTGCAAAAGGTCTGAGTTACAAAGATAAATATTCCAGCGTCAAGCAAGGTAAAGGTATTGTGCACAAGTTCATTTAGTTTAGTTTATTGTCACGTGTCCCAAGGTACAGTGAAAAGCTGTTGTTGTGTGCTGTCCATTCAGCAGAAAGACAATACATGATGACAATCAGCCCATTTATACATGATAAGGGAATAATGTTTAGTACAAGGTAATGCCAGTAAAGTCTGATCAAGGATAGTCCGAGGGTCACCAATGAGGTAGATAGTTCAGCGCTGCTCTCTAAATGAAACTATAATAAAGAAGTCCAGGTTGGTAGAATCCGGGCAGTTGATGGGAATATGGGAAGAATTAAATTCTTGAAATAAATAAGGATGAATGGTCAGTCATTTTTCCGGAGTAGATGAATCAAGAACCAGAGGGTATAGGTTTAAGGTGAAAGGGGAATTATTTAATAAGAATCTGAGGGGTAATTGTGTCACACAATTGGTCGTGGGTATATGGTACATGCTGCCAGAGGAGGTAGTTGAGGCAGGGACTATCCCAACGTTTAAGAAACAGTTGGACAGGTACATGGATAGGACAGGTTTGGAGGAATATGGACCAAATGCAGCCAGGTGTGTTCCTGCAAAGTCCTGTTCACAACAAGATAACAATCAAAGTCTATCTTAAGTTGTTACGTATGTATTCAAGAGAGAGTTAGATTTAGCTCTTTGGGCTAAAGCAATTAAGGGATATGGGGAGAAAGCAGGATGAGGTACTGATTTTGGATGATCAGCCATGATCACAGTGAAGGCAGTGCTGGCTCGAAGGACCTACTCCTGCACCTACTGTCTATTGTCTATTGAGGCAGGTGCTGTAACACCATTTACAAGTTCACAAGTTCACAAGTTACAAGTTATAGAAATAGAATTAGGCCATTCAACCCATGTAGTTCACTCCGCCATTCAATCATGGCTGATCACTGCCTCCCAATCCCATTTCTTGCCTCCTCCCCATAACCCTTGATACCCGTTCAAATCAAGAATATGCCTACCTCTGCCTTAAAAATATCCACTGACGGTTTTTTCACAGCCCTCTGTGGCAAAGAGTTCCACAGATTAACTACCCTCTGAGATTAACTACCCTCCTCAGATATGGGGCCCAACTTTGCTCACAGTACTCCAAATGCATTTAAAAGACATTTGGACCTGTACATAGATAGGGAAAGTTCAGTGGGACTAATGCAAATGGGGCACTTTGGCCGGCCTGGGCATGTTAAGTCGAAGGACCTGTTTTGTGCTGGATGACACATTGTGAAGAGTGCAGGAGAGAGAAGGAGCAAGGGAGAGAAAGCAAGTAAAGGGATGGACCAATGGAAGGACAATGCATTCCATAGAGCATTTCACCACCTTAGGTTTCTCAAACCAATGACAACATTCAACATTTTAGAGTCATGGAGAGATACAGTGTGGAAACAGGTCCTTCGGCCCAACTTGCCCACACCAGCCAACAATGTCCCATCTGCACTAGTCCCACCTGCCTGCATTTGGCCCATATCCCTCCAAACCTGTCCTATCCATGTACCTGTCTAACTGTTTCCTAAACAATGTGATAGTCCCTTCCACAACTACCTCCTCCAACAGCTTGTTCCATACACCCACCACCCTTTGTGTGGAAGAGTTACCCCTCAGATTCCTGTTCAATCTTTTCCCTTTCACCTTAAACCTATGTCCTCTGGTCCTCGATTTCCCCGACTCTGGGCAAGAGACTGTGCGCATCTATCCGATCTATTCCTCTCATGATTTTGTACACCTCTATAAGATCACCCCTCATCCTCCTCCACTCTAGGGAATAGAGACCTAGCCTACAAAACCTCTCCCTATAGCTCACACCCTCGACTCCTGGCAACATCCTCTTACAGACGCAAGAGACTCTGTGCATCTATTTTCTCTACCGTGTTTAAGCAAAAATTAGCTTGTCAGGGGCATGTGTGACATGTCATTGTAGGTCGGAAGGACACTCTTGCTATTGAGGGAGTGCAGCTTAGGTTCACCAGGTTAATTTCCAGGATGGCGGAACTGACATATGATGAAAGAATGGGTCGACTGGGCTTATATTCACTGGAATTTAGAAGGATGAGAGAGGATCTTATCGAAACATATGAAATTCTTAAAGGGCTGGACAGGCGAGATGCAGGAAAATGTTTTCAATGTTGGGGGAGCCCAGAACCAGGAGTCGCAGCTTAAGAATAAAGGGTAGGACATTTAGGACTGAGATGAGGAAAATCTTCTTCACCCAGATAGTTGTGAATCTGTAGAATTCTCTGCCACAGAATTCACTAGATGTTTTCAAGAGAGAGTTAGATATGGTTCTTAGGGCTCATGGAATCAAGGGATTTGGGGGAAAAGCAGGAATAGGGTACTGATTTTAAATGATCAACCATGATGATATTGAATGGCGGAGCTGGCTCGAAGGGCCGAATGGCCTGTTCCTGCGCCTGTTTTTCTATGTATCTATGGTCCGTGAGACAGTTCCCTCCACATGGTTCCCACACCCATCAGCCAGTGAAACCCAACCAGCCCCTATATGCACCATGGCCCATCCCCATGTTAGCATATTTTGGCCATTGATGCCTGACATTCCATCGTGGCCAAGCTCACTGAGGAAGCACAACATCATCCAGGACAAAGCAGTCACTATACTGCACCCATCCCTTCCACCGCCAGCAAACAGTGACAGTCCTGTGTAATACCATCTATAACACGTACAACAATGACTCCATCAGCCCATCCCACATCTGTGACCTTTAGCACCTAGTTAACTCCAAGGCTGACACAGGCGGCTGTGGAGGCCAAGTCATCGGGTGTTTTTAAAGCGGAGATTCTTGATTAGTAAAGGGCCGGTCCCACTTCGAACCGCGGAGGTGTATGGAGTTGTGCGGGGCTGGTCCCGACATCGTGCGGGGCTCCGAAAATCCTGCACTGTCCGAAAATATTGTGCGCATTGAGGGCGTACGCAGCGTCTTGATGGCGTACGCCTAGCGCGTGGTGTTGCGCGATGGCGTCACCGCCCGGTGTGCCGTTGCGTGATGACGTCACCGCCCGACGCCGTGCGACGTCCAAATTCAGTCGGCCCGCCTCCTGCCCAGCTGATTGGTGAGCATGATGTCGGGACAACTCTATACGCCTCCGCGGTTCGAAGTGGGACCGGCCCCGCGAGGCCGTACGCCTCAAGCGACCACGTTTGGCCGCGCTAGACGCATGCAATCGCATGCTGGTGGGACAGGCCCTTAAGAATGTCAAAGGTTACGGGGTGAAGGCAGGAGAATGGGGTTGAGAGGGAAAGATAGATCAGCCATGAATGGCTGAGTAGACCCGATGGGCCGAATGGCCTAATTCTACCCCTATGACATGGACTTATGAAAGACAAAGAGACTTTGGGGTTTTAGTCCAAGTGTACAGGGAGAAGATGGTTAAGAGGAATATGGAATACTTGACTGGCGGAGTAGACTCGATGGGCCGAATGGCCTGATTCTGCTCCTCTGGTTTATGAACTTATTAGATTAGATAGCCTTTATTGTCATTCGGACCGAAGTCTGAACAAAATTGCAGCAGTCATACATATAATACAATAAAAACAACAATAAACACATATTAACATCCACCACAGTGAGTCCACCCAGCATCTCCTCACTGTGATGGAGGCAAAAGTCTTAGGTCTGCAGTCTCTTCCCTCCTCTTCTCCCTCTGCGCTGAGGCGATACCCCCCGGGCGATGTTATAATCAGTCCCGCGGCTCACACACCGCGGCCCGGGGTGGTCGAAGCAGCCGCCCACCAGTCCTGCAGACGCAGCCGCTGGCCCGTGGCCGAACCCCGGACTCAGGCCACCACCGCCAGAACATGAGTCAGGTCAAAAAAAGGAAAGATAGACACAAAATGCTGGAGTTACTCAGTGGGACAGGCAGCATTTCTGGGGAGGAGGAATGGGTGACATTTCCGGTCTTCAGACTTGGAGCCAAGGGAGAGGGAGACATAGAGATATGGAAGGGTAAGGTGTGAAAACGAGAGATCAAAGGAGCCGCTGTTCAAGGAAAATGTAGAATAGTTCATTGCTAGCTGAGGGGAAGGTGAGGTCGAGGTACACAATCAGTAATATTTAATCAGGAGGAGAGTGGAACTGGTCGGTGAACTAGGATGGGGGAGGGACGGAGGGAGAGGGAGAGGGAAAGCAAGGGTTACTTGAAGTTAGAGAAGTCCGGGTGCTCCGGTTTCCTCCCGCAATCCAAATGCGTACAGGTTTGTCGGTTAATTGGCTTTGGTTGTAAATTGTCCCCAATGTGTGGGCTGTGCTAGTGTACGGAGGGATCGCTGGTCGGTGCAGACTCGGTGGGCCGAAGGCCCTGTTTCCACGCTGTATCTCTAAATTAAACTAAAGATTCAGCCTACTTCAGGCTGGTTTATTATCGCTACGTACACCGAGGTATAGTGAAATGTTTTTTTGTTGCGCGCTATCCAGTCAACGTAAAGATTGACTGGATAAAGTCCACACTGTATAGATACTGGATAAAGGGATAAATAACGTTCAGTGTAAAATAAAATCCAGTAAAGTCTGATTAAATATAGTCCGCAGGTCTCCAGTGAGGTGGATGGTTGCTCAGGGCTGCTCTCAAGTCTGAAGAAGGGTCTCAACCCGAAACGTTACCAATTCCTTATCTCCATAGATGCTGCCTCACCCGCTGAGTCTCTCCAGCATTTTTTGTTTACCTTCAATTTTTCCAGCATCTGCAGTTCTTTCTTAAACAACTGTTCTCTAGTTCAATAGTCAATAGTCTCAATAGTCTATTTATTTGTCATTTGGACCCCTGGAGGTCCAAATGAAATGACGTTTCTGCAGCCATACATTACACACAAATAGACCCCAGACACAACATAATTACATTTTACATAAACATCCATCACATAGCTGTGATGGAAGGCCAAAAAAACTTATCTCTCCACTGCACTCTCCCCCCCCCCCGATGTCAGAGTCAAAGTTGTTGGGAGGATGGTTCAGTTGCCAGTGATAACAGCTGGGAGGAGAATGCCTACAGGCCACACACAATACAAATTCAGCCTCATTACCATTGATGACATAGGTTTGGGCTTTACTATCACTGACAAGTTCGGAAGAAAGGTCTCGGCCCGAAACGTCACCCATTCCTTCCCTCCAGAGATGCTGCCTGTGTTTCTCCCCGCTGAGTTTCTCCAGCGTTTTGTGTCTATCTTCGGTGTAAACCAGCATCTGCAGTTCCTTCCTGTACACTAATAATACAAATGCAGCCTAACCACCAATGATGATATTGATCGAGCAACTCTACCACTGGTGATACAGATTAAGCATATCAGCCATCTACAATACAAATTTAGCATGACATTAACAATACAGATTTAGCATAATCGCCAATAATTACTCATTGACAATATGCGTTCAACATCGCTACCATTTACAATACAGATTTAACGTAGCTAGTATTGCCAATATTGGATATTTGACAAATGGATGTTTTTAAGGCAACGATAGATTGGTTCTTGATTAGAGCAGGTGTCATGGGATTAGCAGGGAGAGATAGGAGGGAGAGATAGATGGGCATAGGCAGGAAAATTGGGTTAGGAGGGAGAGATAGATCAGCCATGATTGAATGGCGGAGTAGACTTGATGATCCGAATGGCTTAATTCTACTCCTATTCCTTATGACCTTAATACCGACAGCATAAAGGGCCTGTCCCACGAGCATGCAACTGCATGCGGCAAGTGTGACCTAACGTGGTCGCTTGAGCCGTACGATCTCGGTCCCACTTCGATCGCCGTAGCCGTATGGAGTTGTGTGGAGCTGGTCCCGACATTGCACGGGGCTCCGAAATACTGACACTGTCCAAAAATTCCTCGTGGCAACGGCCTGCCGGTCCGCAGACGCATTGAGGCCGTACGCACTGCCTCGATGGCCGTGCGCAGCATCTCAACGCTGTACGTAGCGTCTTGACGCCGTACGTCACGCGCGAACTACCCGCGGACTTCGCTCGAACTTCACGTCAACTCGTACGGGATCACACGACCTCCGCGCAGTCCCCGCTTCTGGTTTAGGTCGCACTCGCCGCGTGCAGTCACATGCTGGTGGGACCGGCCCTGTACGGGGATCACTCGACCTCCACGCGGCCCTCGCGCGGGCCCCGCTTCCGGTTTGGTCGCGCTCGCCGCATGCAGTCGCATGCTCGTGGGACAGGCCCTTAACTCTCATTGTCAATGTAGATTCAGTATAACTAACACTGCTAATTTAGCACAGCTATTATTGACAATATAGATTCAGTATAACGAATACTGCTCATACAGGCTTATCATAAGTGATAGGAGCAGTATTAGGCCATTTGCACGATCAAGTCTACTCCACCATTCAATCTAGGCTGATCTATCTATTTATGATAAAGGCATAACTACCTCATTAACAATGTCGATTCAGTATAATTAGCACTGCTAATTTTGCATAGCTACCATTGACACTACAGGTTAAGTGTAACTAACGCTGCTAGTACTGATCCAGCATAGCTACAATTGGCAATACAGTATCAGCATAAATCCCATGCCTGAGATGGATTTGGCAAGACTGCTATTGTTATGACACCTGGTTTTCAATAATGTAACATTTTAATAAACCATGGTTCTGCAAGGTTTGCATTTGAAAGAAGAAGGGTCTCGACCCGAAACGTCACCCATTCCTTCTCTCCAGAGATGCTGCCTGTCCCTCTGGAGTTGCTCCAGCTTTTTGAGTCTATCTTTGCTTTTCAAATGCTTGCTTTCCAATCACATAACTAATGTTGATAAACCAAAGTTCCACAAGAATTGCGTTTGAAAATTGGCTTTCCGAGCAACCTGCCCTCTCATTACGGAGCTCTATTCTGTCCTGGGTTGTCGTTGAGCGGGGAGAGAATTGAACTGTGATCTTTCACCATGATCCTTACCCTGTGCGTTGGTTCTCTCCACACCTCTGCTCTCGGCTCCTTCCGTGGCTGTCTTCATTCCTGAGGAGGCAGGTTGTCAATCTATCAAAACAGCAAAGTTTAAAGAAGAAAAGATGTAGCCCCTTGTAGGGTTCAGGTTTACCTCCGGTAGATGTCTGCAGGTGTTCAGATGTCAGCACAGGTGAAATGACAACAGCATTTTTCACCTTTCAGCTTAAATACAAGGGCACCTTGCCAGCCAACCTCTAGAATAATATCAACCTGTTGGCTAGCCAGAGAAATAACCGTACAAAGTCTCTCTTAACCCTGTGCAAGCTGGCTTCACATACGAGAGAATCATAGCATCAGACAACAAGGAAACAGACCCTTCAGCCCTGCATGTCTGTGCAGGCCTATGTACACCAATAATATTTTCCAGTGTTTATTTCCTGGCCTATGTTTCAACGGTAGATAGGCACAAAATGCTGGAGTAACACAGCAGGACAGGCAGCATCTCCGGATAGCGGGAATGGGTGACCTTTCGGGTCGAGACCCATCGTCAGACTGAGAGTCAGGGGATAGAGATGTGGAAGGGTATGGTGTGAAAATGTGATATAAAAGGGGCCGAAATTCAAAGGGAAATGTAAAACATATTAAAAAGTGGAGGAATAGATCGGGTAGATGCACAGTGTCTCTTGCCCAGTGTAGGTGAATCGTGAAGCAGTCGACATAGGTTTAAGGTGAGAGGGGGGAAACATTTAATAAGAATCTGAGGGATAAGTTTTTCACGCAAAGGGTGGTAGAAGTATGGAACAAGCTGCCAGAGGAGATAGTTGAGGCTGGGACTATCTCAATGTTAAAGAAACATTCGGACAGGTACATGGATAGGACAGGTTTAGAAGGATATGGGCCAAAGTGTAAATGGTGGGACTAGTGTAGATGGGACATGTTTGCCAGTGTGGGCAGGTTGGGCTGAAGGGCCTGTTTCCACATTGTATGATGATATCACTACGACAACGTTGTATCATAACCAATAAACTCTTGTACGCAATACCCTGGCAAATAAAGGCAAATATCCCATATACTTTTTTTTACAACTTGCAGGCTACACAACGTGCTGGAGTAACTCAGCAGGTTAGGCAGCATGTCTGGAGAACATGGATAGGCGACGTTTCGGGGCTGGACCTTCCTTAGACTGATTTTACATCAATTTTACCCACCTTTACTATATTCTATGGCAGTTCATTCTAGATACGCATCACCCTCCGTGTGAACAAGATCCCTTAAATCTTTCCCGTTTCACCTTAAACCTGCGCCCTCTATTTTTTAGACTCCACTACCCTGGGAAAAAGACTATGAGCATCCACTTTATTAATGCCCTTCATGATTTCATGTATCTCCATCATGTCACCTCTCAGCTACTTATGCTCCAGAGAATAATCCCCCAGGCTATGAGTTTGAGTTTTGTTTATTGTCACAGGTACAGTGAAAATCTTTTGTTGTGTGAAATCCAGTCAGCGAAAGACAATACATGATTACAATTAAGCCATTCACAGTGTACAGATACATGATAATGGGAATAACGCAAATAACATTAGTGCAAGATAAAGTCCAGTGAAGTCTAATCAAAGCTAGTCCGAGTCTCCAATGAGGTTCAGGGGTGCTTCTCTAGTTGTTGGTAGAATGGTTCATTTGTCTGATATCAGCCGGGAATATAGAGTATTACCTATAGAGAATCTGAGTATAGAAGCTGGGATGTAATGTTAAAATTGTACAAGGCATTGGTGAGACCAAATCTGGAGTATGGTGTACAATTTTGGTCGCCCAATTATAGGAAGGATGTCAACAAAATAGAGAGAGTACAGAGGAGATTTACTAGAATGTTGCCTGGGTTTCAACAACTAAGTTACAGAGATAGGTTGAATAAGTTAGGTCTTTATTCTCTGGAGCGCAGAATGTTAAGGGGGGACTTGATAGAGGTCTTTAAAATTATAAGAGGGATAGACAGAGTTGATGTGGACAAGCTTTTCCCTTTGAGAATAGGGAAGATTCAAACAAGAGGACATGACTTCCGAATTAAGGGACAGAGGTTTAGGGGTAATATGAGGGGGAACTTCTTTACTCAGAGAGTGGTAGCGGTGTGGAATGAGCTTCCAGTGGAAGTGGTGGAGGCAGGTTCGTTGGTATCATTTAAAAATAAATTGGATAGGCATATGGATGAGAAGGGAATGGAGGGTTATGGTATGAGTGCAGGCAGGTGGGACTAAGGGGAAAAAAGTTGTTCGGCACGGACTTGTAGGGCCGAGATGGCCTGTTTCCGGCTTGTAATTGTTATATGGTTATATGGGAAGAAACTGTCCCCAAATCTGGAGATGTGCATTTTGTGTCTATCTTCTATAGTTATACAAGATGTTGTTGAGGCCGCACCTGGAGCGCTGTGTTCAGTTCATTTTTACTTCTTGCTGTACGGAAGACACCATTAAGGGAAGAGCGTGGAAATGATTTACAAAGATAGTTCCTGGACTCCAGGGCCCGAGCAAGAGGGAGAGGTTGGGCAAGCTGGGACTTTACTCCTTGGAGCGCAGGGGATGAGGAGTGATCTTATTGGTGGTGTATAAAATCATGAGTGGAATAGATAGGGTAGATACACACAGTCTTTTCCACAGGGTAAGGGAATCAAAAACTTGAGGTTATCGGTTGAGAAGCGAAAGATGTAATAGGAACCTTAAATGACAACATTTTAGAAAATAGACAATAGACAATAGGTGTAGGAGTAGGCCATTAGACCCTTCGAGCCAGCACCGCCATTCAATGTGATCATGGCTGATCATCCCCAATCAGTACCCCATTCTTGCCTTTTCCCCATATCCCGTGACTCCGCTATCTTTAAGAGCTCTATCTAATTCTCTCTTGAAAGCATCCAGAGAATTGGCCTCCACCGCCCTCTGAGGCAGAGAATTCCACAGATTCACAACTCTCTGGGTGAAAAGGTTTTTCCTCGTCTCCGTTCTAAATGTCCTACCCCTTATTCTTAAACCGTGGCCCCTGGTTCTGGACTCCCCCAACATCGGGGTGATGGGTGTATGGAACGAGCTGCCAGACAAAGTAGTTGAGGCAGGTACAATTACACCATTTGAAACAAAATACAAAGTGTTTAGTGTGGAGTAATTCAACTGGTCAAAACATGGATCAGGGTAGCTGCACATCCCACCTCTCTGTGACCAGGTGGGTTTTCTCTGGGTTCCCTGGTTTCCTAACCAGACTCCAAAGGCGTGCAAGTTTGTAGGTCAATTGGCATTAGTGAATTGGAATCGGAATTGCAATACTTTATTGTTACATGTGACAAGGCATAGAGAGACTCTTTGCTTGCATTGCCAAGGTATACAAATAATTGCCACATAAACAGCACTGACAAAGTTTCAAAGTATCCACTCGGGCTCCTCCTTTGTCATCAGCCCCAACCCCCCCCCCCCCCCCCCCCCCTTCCTCACAGTGGTCCCCCCATGCTGGAACCTCCATTGGTCTTCCCACCCACCCCCCCGTCACAATTGTGCCTAGTGTATGTAGGATAAAACTAGTGTACGGGGCGATCGCTGGGTCAGCACAGTCTTGATGGGCCGAAGGGCCTGTTTCCTCGCTGTATCTCCAAAACTAAAACTAAGATTTGTAACGAGACTCTGGTTCTGACCTTTCCCCCACTTGCCCTGCTTTCCGAAAGCATGATGATTGTATGGCAGACAAAGAGGCGGATTGGAAAAGTACAGAGCACATTTTCATAGAGAGCGCGGCAAGGCTCAGTGAGTTCTCAGGAGGAAAAGAGAGGGTGAGGCCTTTGGAAAATGACCATTAACATATGACCCGACATCTCCCAAAACTGCCGCTGCTCAACTGGAGAAGAAATATCTTGCTTCTATTACATGTCCCTACGCCCATTAAAGTCTCATTAACATTTTAAACAAGTTAATCAGTGATGGAGTCTAGTAATCCGCGGTGTAGGTCAATTGTGTTTTACCATGAATGTTGAATGTGTGTAAGTTGCGGGGAGTATGGGTTTTAACTCCAGGGATGCCAAACAGTCTTACTGAAGCAGTATGGATATTCTTTGACAGTTTTATAAGTCTACTAGACTAAGTGGGGACCCGTTGGGTCCCATGTTCACACGGGAGGGCTGGTCCCCAACGCAATATTCCACCTCTCCACCAATTCCAATATTGGTGGCCAGTGGGAGTGGGGGGGGGGGCTTTCTGGAGCGCTAGTATGGGGGTTGTTGGTTGCAGGGACTACTGGTCTCCAGAGGGCTAGTATGGACATTGTGGGCCAAATGGATTCTTGGGGTGGCCGCTCAGTCCCTCAATCCTGATGTGCTGGCAGCTCACTCACGGCCGGTGAGCTGGCAGTTGACTCACTCAGGGCTGGTGGGCTGGCAATTGACTCACGGCTATTCTTTGAAATTCCATTTCAAGCAGAGTGCAAGGCCACCAAATTCAAATGCGGTTTCATACCACTTCAAGCACGGTGCAAGGCCACCAAACTCAAGTGCAGGTTCCTGCCACTTCAAGCAGGGTGCAAAGCCACCAAATTCTTGTGCACTTTCATGCCATTTCAAGCAGGCTGCAAGGCCACCAAATTCAAGTGCAGTTTCATACCATTTCATGCAGGGTGCAAGGCCGCCACATTCAAATGCATTTTCATACCATTTCAAGCACCATAAAACCACACAAAACACCACACTCGCAGTTCAGTAGACATTCAGTGTGTTCAGTTTATTTACAGCTCAGACAGAGTCGTGACCTCTCCCACCCCCATCATGCAGAGACTGAGCCACACCCACACTTCTGGGTTTTATAATCCCTTCTCCAACTGGAAGGTGCGTGGCCTTCATGGTGAGATTGACAGGAGAGAGAGTCTCAACATTTTTTTAGACTCTAGTAACTTTTCATTGATGGGAAGAATACTCTGCACCTGATGAGCAGAGGGGGAGTAAGATGGCAAAAAAATGTGGTAGCGTTTTATCTAAAATCAATATAGTGCAAACAGGAAGTGGTCATCTATAGCCAAACAACCATGTACAGGCAATGTCTTTTCACTTCAACCCACCCCCCCCAAACAACCAGTTGCAGGCAGTACCTTTTTACTTTGAACCAACCATATTTTGCATTTTCAAACCACATTAAGGGCACTCACAGTTGAGTAGACATGTGTTCAGTGTTATTCAGAGCTTAGAGAGACGTGACCCTCTGGCTTGGCATCTTGGTAAATATTTAAAAACATTAATATCGCTCTGATTTTTCATCGATGGGAAACATTCTCTGGTCCAGGAAGGCGGAGGGGGGGCTCTGAGCAAGGTGGCCAAAAATGACAGCCGTAGTTGGCGGCGTTCTCTCGGAAATCACACCACAGCGAGCCAAAAGCGGTCAAGATCAGACTTTTAATAATATAGATAATAGGAAACACTTTTTCTCACAGAGAGTGGTGAATCTGTGGAACTCTCTGCCTCAGAGGGAGGTGGAGGCAGGTTCTCTGGATGCTTTCAAGAGAGATCTAGATAGGGCTCTTAAAAATAGCGGAGTCAGGGGATATGGGGAGAAGGCAGGAACGGGGGGTGCTGATTGGGGTTGATCAGCCATGATCACATTGAATGGCGGTGCTGGCTCGAAGGGCCGAATGGCCTACTCCTGCACCTATTGTCTATTGTCTATTGTCTAGTTTTGTTTAGTTTAGTAGTTAGTTTAGTTTAGTTTAGTTTAGTTTATTGTCACGTGTACCTCGGTACAGTGAAAAGCTTTTGTCACATGCTAACCAGTCAGCAGAAAGACCGTACATGATGACAATTGAGCCGTCCACAGTGTAGAGATACATAATAAAGGGAATAACGTTTAGTGCAAGATAAAGCCAGTAAAGTACGATCAAAGATAGCCCGAGGATCCCCAACGAGGAAGATTGTCATTTAGGACTCCTCTCCAGCTGCGGTAGGATGGTTCAGTTGCCTGATAGCAACAGCTGGGAAGAAACTGTCCCTGAATCTGGAGGTGTAGGTGTGCGTTTTCACAAGTCTGTAACTTGTGCCCGATGGGAGAGGGGAGAAGAGGGAGTGGCCAGGGTGCAACATCCTTGATTATGCTGCTGGCATATAAATTGAGTCCATAGATGGGAGGTTGATTTGTGTGATGGTCTGGGTTGTGTCCACAATTTAACCATATAACCATATAACAATTACAGCACGGAGGAAACAGGCCATCTCGGCCCTTCAAGTCCGTGTCGAACACTTATTTTCCCCAAGCCCCATCTACCTGCACTCAGACCATAACCCTCCATTCCTTTCCCATCCATATACCTATCTAATTTATTTTTAAATGATAAAATTATTAGGCGGTAATTTCTTGCAGTCTTGGATGGAGCTGTTCCCAAATCGTGCAGGTTTGTACAATATATAGATTGGCTTCTGTAAATTGTCCCTAAGATGCAGGATGCAGAAGTGGGATTACTGTACGGGTGGTCATTGATCAGCATGGACTAGGTGGGTTGAAGGGCCTGTTTCCCGCCTCTATCTCTAAACTAAGTCTCTAAACCAAGTCCTCAGGTTCTTGATTCCCCTTCTCTGGGTAAAACACTCTGTGTAACTTGACGTGGCGTGGTGTGACCTGGTGGCACGGCGGCGCAACTGTAGAACTGCTGCCTTCAGCACTAGCCTGGGTTCGATCCCGACTTCGGGTGCTGTCTGTACGGAGTTTGTCCGTTCTCCCTGTGACCTGCGTGGGTTTTCTCCGAGATCTTCGGTTTCCTCCCACACTCCAAAGGCGTACAGGTCTGTAGGTTAATTGGCTTAGTAAATGTAAAAATTGTTCCAAGTGTGTGTAGGATAGTGTTAATATGTGGGGATCGCTGGTTGCTAATCTAAACTATCTAAGTTCATAAGTTACAGGAGCAGAGTTAGGCCGTTCGGCCCATCAGGTCTATTCCGCCTTTCAATCATGGCTGACATATCTTTCTTCCTTAACCCATTCTCCTGTCTTCTCCCCATAACCCCTGACACCCGTACTAATGAATAATCTATCGCTGCCTTAAAAATATCCATTGACTTTGCCTCTATGGCCTTCTATGACAATGAATTCCACAGATTCACCACTCTCTGACAAAATAAATTCCTCATCATCTCCTTCCTAAAGGTACGTCCTTTAATTCTGAGACTATGGTCCTAGACTCTCCCACTAGTGGAAATGTCCACTCCACATCCACTCTATCCAGGACTTTCACTAGCCGGTACGTTTCAATGAGGTGTCCCCTCATCCTGCTAAACTCCAGCGAGTACTGGCCCAGTGCTGTCATACGCTCATCACATGTTAACCCACTCATTGCTGGGATCATTCTTGTAAACCTCCTCTGGACCCTCTCCAGCGCCAGCACATCCTTCCTCAGAAATGGAGCCCAGAATTGCTCACAATACTCCAAATGCAGTCAGACCAATGCCTTGAGAAAGCCTCCGCATCACATCCCTGTTCCTTCCTACACACCAGCAAGATGAATAAGCAGCGTGATTTTATTCTCAGCGGACTTGACCTGCACTGATTAATCCAATCTGGACAAGTCGTGTCCATTTACAATGTAGCCTTGAGAAATACATAAAATGAACGTGTAACCATTTAAGCTCAAAGCAAAGACACAGCGGGAAGGCGATATTGCCCACTTTTTGCAAGGGTTTGGTGGTGTTGTGGATAAAAGAGTTCACTGGTTCCAAGTTAGTAAACCTTGAGCAAGCCTGGGAATTATTACACCTCTCTGTCAAGTAACACCTACAAACAGAGAGATCCTTCACGACGTGTCAATTGGCTCAGTCTGAAATAAAATCCTACAGAGAAATAACATTGCATCTTCTCTAAGGAGCAGAAAATTATTGGGATGTGGTGTTTGTCTTATGTTTAGAATTTTAGAGATACAGTGCGGATAGACTTGGGCCCACTCTCTAGAATTTAGGAGATTGAGAGGGGATCTTATCCTACACAACTAGTACACAATTCTTACAGGGGTTGGACAGGCTAGATGCAGGCAGATTGTTCCCGATGTTAGGGAAGTCTGGTACAAGGGGTCACAGCTTAAGGATAAGGGGGAAATCCTTTAAAACCGAGATGAGAATAACTTTTTTCACACAGAGAGTGGTGAATCTCTGAAACTCTCTGCCACTTAGGGTAGTCGAGGCCAGTTCATTGGCTATATTTAAGAGGGAGTTAGATGTCTTTCTGGCCCTTGTGGCTATAAGGGGATCAGAGGGTATGGAGAGAAGGCAGGCCTGGGATACTGACACTGGATGATCAGCCATGATCACCTATTGAATGGCGGTGCACGGCTCGGAGTAAATGTTAATAGCCTACTCCTGCCCCTAATTCTGAAGTCATGTTTCTGAATTTTTCTCTGAAAGAAAAGCAGATACGCGTTACTAAACAATGTATGGTGTTTGGTTTTAGTTTAGTCCCCCCTTAACCTGCGGAAACAGGCCCTTTGTTCCACCCTTTCTCTCGAACAGTTGCGACCCCCACACACTAATGCTCCTCCTACTCTCACTAGTGACAATTCTATAATTTGGCGACCGTCAACTGCACCTACTCCAGCATCACCAAACAAACATATGAAAATAGGTGCAGGATTAGGCCATTCAGCCCTTCGAGCCAATATGATCATGATCAAAATCAATACCCCGTTCTGGCTTTACCCCCATATCATATAACCATATAACAATTACAGCACGGAAACAGGCCTCACACTTATTTCCATCCCGGTCCGGGAACTATGTACATATTCATCCCCTGTTCTAGTCCGTGCCTCACACTTATTACCATTCCCCTAGTCCCTCTACCAGGTACACTCAGACCATAACCCTCCTCCTCCATCCCCTCCATCTAACTATCCAATTTATTTTTAAACGATAACAACCACCCTGCCTCCACCACCTTCACTGGAAGCTCATTCCACACAGCTACCACTCTCTGAGTAAAGAAGTTCCCCCTCATGTTACCCCTAAACTTCTGTCCCTTAATTCTGAAGGCATGTCCTCTTGTTTGAATCTTCCCTACTCTATTCAATGGAAAATTTATGAGAGGTCAACTCTGTCATATCCCTCTCATCATTTGGAAAGACCTCTATCAAGTCCCCCCTTAGTCCTTCTGCGCTCCAAAGAATAAAGACCTAACGTGTAACCTTTCTCTGTAATGAGGAACATTTTTTACACCCAGAGAGTTGTGAATCTGTGGAATTCTAAGCCACAGAAGGCAGTGAAGACCAATTCACTGGATGTTTTCAAGAGAGAGCTAGATAAAGCTCTTAGGGCTCACGGAATCAAGGGATATGGGGAAAAAGCAGGAACGGGGCACTTAATTTGGATGATCAGCCATGATTATATTGAATGGCAGTGTGCTGGTTCGAAGGGCCGAATGGCCTACTCCTGCACCTATTTTCTATGATTCTGTTTATTTTCCAACACAAGGTCCCATATGTTCCCTCTTTGGTTGGAATATCCACATACTGTTTCAAGAATACACCTCTTGGATACACCTCGCAAATTCTGCCCCGCCTAAGCCTTTGGAGGTGGAGAAGTCCCTGTCACTGAAGATAGACACAAAAAACTGGAGGAACCCAAAGGCTCAGGCAGCATCTCTGGGGGGAAAATTAATAAGTGATGTTTCGGGTTTTCTTCAGACAATACTGGAGAATATCAGTCCCAGCCAATACTGGGGAAGTTAAAGTCATCCACTAAGACAAACACTTTAACTCCCTCTCCCATTCCACACTGACATTTCTGTCCTGGGCCTCCTCCATTGTCAGAGTGAGGCCAAATTGGAGGAACAACATCTCATATTTTGCTTGGGCAGCTTACAACCCAGTGGGATGAATATTGAAAGACACAAAAAGCTGGAGTAACTCAGCGGGTCAGGCAGCATCTCTGGAGAGAAGGAATGGGTGATGTTTTTGGTCGAGACCCTTCTTCAGGCTGACGTCAGGGGAGAGGAAATACATGGATAAGGAAGTGTAAGGTGTGAATACATGGCAAGGGGTACAGAGATCAATGAACATGTAGAATAGATCATTGTTAGTTGGGACGAGGACACAACAAAGCAAACCGAGATAAAATGTAGTCAGAGACAGTAAGACTGGTCGGAGAACTGAGAAGGGGGGGGGGGGGGGGGGGGGGGGGGGGGGGGGGAAAGCAAGGGATACTTGAAGTTAAAGAATACTGATTATTGACTTCTCTAACTTCAATTAACCCTTGCATCCTCCTCTCTCTCCATCCCTCCCCCACCCAAGTCGAACCAGCTTCAAAGTCATCTTGCTGAGTCTCATTGTCTACAACTCATTTTCACCGAGCCCACAGCTAACAATGGCCTATTTCCTTCATCATCATTACATTGTTGCATATCTTTCATTAATTTGTTCTATATCTCTCTACATCACCGTCTCTATATCTCTTGTTTCCATTTCCCCTGCCTCTCAGTCTGAACAAGGGTCACAACCCAAAATGTCATCTATTCCTTTTCTTCCGAGATGCTGCCTGTCCCGCTGAGTTACTTCCGAGACAATCTGTCACTTTGGTATCTTCTGTAATTTGTCAATGTGAAAGGCTTGGATAGAGTGGTTGTGGAGAGGATGTTTCCACTAGTGGGTGAGTCTAGGACAAGAGGTCAGAGCCTCAGAATTAAAGGACGTTCCTTTACACAGATGAGGAGGAATTTATTTCATCAGAGGGTGGTGAATCTGTGGAATTCTTTGCCACAGAGTGCTGTGGAGTCCGTCAATTAATATTTTTAAGGCAGAGATAAATAGTTTCTTGGTGTTAAAGGTTATGGGGAGGATGTACAGGGTGATTGCTGGTGGGCTGAAGGGCCTGTTTCCCATTGCAGTACAGTTTATTGTCACATGTACAGTGAAACAGCTTTTGTTGCATGCTATCCAGTCAGCAGAAGGATGATACAAGACTACATGTCCTGGGCCTCCTCCTTTGTCAGAGGGAGGTTCAGTGTAAATTGGAGGAACAGCACCTCATATTTTGCTTGGGTAGCTTGCACCCCAGCGGTATGAACATTAACCTCAAGTAGCCCCTTGCTTTCCCTCTCTCTCCATCCCCTCCCCCTTCCCAGTTCTCCCACCAGTCTTACTGTCTCCGACTACATTCTATCTCTGTCCCGCCCACTCCCCTGACATCAGTCTGAAGAAGGGTCTCGTCCCGAAACATCACCCATTCCTTCTCTCCAGAGATGCTGCCTGTCCCGCTGAGTTACTCCAGCAATTTGCATATACCTTCGATTTGCCGTGATCACATTGAATGGCAGTGCTGGCTCGAAGGGCCGATTGGCCTACTCCTGCACATATTGTCTATTGTCTATTATCTATTGAATTAGCACCTGCAGTTCTTTCCTATTACAAGATTACAATTGAGCGATTTACAGTGTATAGATACACGATAAGGGAATAACGTTTAGTGCAAGGTAAGGCCAGCAAAGTCCGATCACTGATAGTCCGAGGGTCGCCAATGAGGGAGATAGTTCCAGACTGCTCCCTGGTTGTGGTAGGATGATTCAGTTGCCTGATAACAGCTGGGAAGGAACTGTCCCTGAATCTGGAGGTGCGTGTTTTCACACTTCTGTACTATTTTGCCTGATGTGACAGGGGAGAAGAGGGGAGAGGCCAGGGCGTAACTCCAAAACTAAAAGTAAACCTACAGGCTATATATGTTTGTTAACCAATACGACCAAGGAGGTGCATATCAGAAAATCTGCAATTGTCTTATCTACTCCTAAAATTAGGCATTTCCAGCAAAAACAAACAGGCAACCACTGTGAGACTGGGACCAAAGGCAAAAAACTGGTTTATTTCCATGCTAGTCACCCTACAGCTGTAGTGAACACAAACCTGGACAAGCACTACATCACCTTCCGAACCTCAAGGACCTTGAGGCTACTCCCTTGCTAACTGAGGATCAGCAATGTACTGACTGCCCTTCGGAAGCCATGCCTTGTGCGGCCAAATGCAAACACGGTGAGCATTGACGTTAGTGTCTCCACTGCAGGCGTATCACACTCAAAAGACGTACGGGTTTGTAGTTTAATCGGCTTCTGTAACATTGTCCCTGGTGTTATGCTTGGATTAGTGTACATGTGATCGCTGGTCAGTGTGGTTTCGGTGGGACAAAGGGCCTGTCTCCATACTGTGTCTATAATTAACTACGCTACAAGAACATATAAGAGAGAGTACAGAGGAGATTTACTAGAATGTTGCCTGGGTTTCAGCAACTAAGTTACAGAGATAGGTTGAACAAGTTAGGGCTTTATTCTTTGGAGTGCAGAAGGTTAAGGGGGGACTTGATAGAGGTCTTTAAAATGATGAGAGGGATAGACAGAGTTGATGTGGATAAGCTTTTCCCACTGAGAGTAGGGAAGATGCAAACAAGGGGACATGACTTGAGAATTAAGGGACTGAAGTTTAGGGGTAACATGAGGGGGAACTTTTTTACTCAGAGAGTGGTAGCTGTGTGGAATGAGCTTCCAGTGAAGGTGGTGGAGGCAGGTTCGTTTTTATCATTTAAAATAAATTGGATAGTTATATGGATGGGAAGGGAATGGAGGGTTATGGTCTGAGCGCAGGTATGTGGGACTAGGGGAGATTATGTGTTCGGCACGGACTAGAAGGGCGGAGATGGCCTGTTTCCGTGCTGTAATTGTTATATGGTTATATGGTTATAACAGTGACTTTCCTACAACCATAAGGTTCTTGAAACCTACTCACCCTGCATCACCCTAATCCCATCTCAACAACACATGGCTGTGGCCCACCTATTGCACAGCAATGAACTTGTTTTCTATATGTGCATTTTTTGCACTGATTTTTCTCCTTTTTGCACAGTCTTTTTTCTTATCACCTTGTGGAATTGATGTGAAATGCGTGTATAATTTGTGTGAGTCGATGTGCCTTGCTGCTGCAAGTAAGATTGTCATGCCACCTGTACCTCACCGTACCTGTCCCTCTGACAAGAAACTTGACTTGACTTGGGGCAGAGATATTCGCCGCATTCAAACAGCACTATAAATAGAGCAACAGACCTGGATCCTACCACAAACATGGTGGCGCAGCGGTAGAGTTGCTGCCTTACAGCGCTTGCAGCGCCGGAGGCACGAGATCGATCCTGACCACGGGTGCTGTCTGTACGGAGTTTGTACCTTCTCCCCGTGACCTGCGTGGGTTTTCTCCGAAATCTTCGGTTTTCTCCCACACTCCAAAGACGTACAGGTTTGTAGGTTAATTGGCTTGAGTTTATATACTTGGTATGAGTGTAAATTGTCCCTAGTGTATGTTGACTGGTACACACTGTATCCCTAAACTAAATTAAACCAGAGAACAATGCAGAACTAACACCTACCTTTTTGGTGACCCTCGGACTATCCTCGATCAGATTTTGCTGGCTTTACCTTGCACTAAACTTCATCCCCTTATCTTGTATCTATACAATGGTTCGATTGTAGTAATGTTTTGTTTTTCCGCTGACTGGATAGCACTCAACAAAAACTTTTCACTGTACCTCGGTACATGTGACAATAATCTAAATTGAACTAACATTGGGGAATTTAGGCTATGCGGCTTTTTTTATGGCCAGCAGAGACAGAGTGGGCTGAGTGGCCCTTCTCTGTTGTAAGTTTTCCTCAAGTTGTGTGTAAACAAAGAAAAGAAAGGCTGATTAGTATAAATGGATGTGGTTTTTAGTGGGTCTTGTATAAATTGTGGTCATGATAAAACTTGGACTCAATGGACTTAAGGGCAATTCATATAGCTTCAAACTAAAGGGCCTGTCCCACTTACGTGTCCTTGGCACGCAAATTACACGACCTCGTGGTCGCGTTGAGGCGCACGGGCATCGTATGGCCACGTGGGGCCGGTCCCACTTAGAAGCGTTAAGGGGTATGTAGTTAAGCGTGACATCGCGCGGGGCTCCGAAATTTTTGTAGTGAATGAAATCTTCGCGCGCCAACAACCTGTTGCGGAACTGACGGCCAGAATGGGACAGACCCAAGACCCTTGCACGACGCAACGTCTCACCTTCAACAGCAGCAGAAACAGGCAAACGATCGCCCAGCTTGGCCTGGGGCTCACGGCCGTTGCGGTCCGGATCCGCCCCCACTTCTACTTCCAGAGCGGGGCCAAGAATATTGAAGATAGACACAAATACAGGAGTAACTCAGCGGGACCGGCAGCATCTCTGGAGAGAAGGAATGGGTGACGTTTCGGGTCAACACCCTTCTTTTCAGACACAAAACGTCACCCATTGCTTCTCTCCAGAGATGCTGCCGGTCCCGCTGACTTACTCCAGCTTTGTGTCCATCTTCAAATGACATCACGTGCTCCAAACGGCTGTGCGTACACGTGTAATCGCGCCCGACATTCGCGGGACCATCACGGCTCAACGCGACCACGAGGTTGCGTAATTTGCGTGCCAAGTACACGTAAGTGGGACAGACCCTTAACACTTCTGGGTTCCAACCCAAAACATCACCTATCGATGTTCTCTGGAGATGCTGCCTGGCCTGCTGAGTTACTCCAGCACTTTGTGTCTTTTTTAAAATATAAGCCAGCATTTGCAGTTCCTTCTGCCTACATGAACATTGGAGAAAGGTCCCGACCGGAAACGTCACCTATCCATGTTCTCCAGAACAAGGGGTCACAGTTTAAGGATAAAGGGGAAATCTTTTAGGACCGAGATGAGGAAAACTTTTTTCACACAGAGAGTGGTGAATCTCTGGAATTCTCTGCCGCAGAATGTAGTTGAGGCCAGTTCATTGGCTATATTTAAGAGGGAGTTAGATATGGCCCTTGTGGCTAAAGGGATCAGGGGGTATGGAGAGAAGGGAGGTACAGGATACCGAGTTGGATGATCAGCCATGATCATATTGAATGGCGGTGCAGGCTCGAAGGGCCGAATGGCCTACTCCTGCACCTATTTTCTATGTATCTATGTTTCTATGTTTCTAGAGATGCTGCCTGACTCGCAGAATTACTCCAGCACTTTGTGCCTTTTTGTGAACCAGCATCTGAAGCTCCATGTGTCTACATGAACATTGGAGAAGAGTCCCAAACCCCAAAACGTCCCCCATCCATGTTCTCTGGAGATGCTGCCTGACCTGCTGAGTTACTCCAGCACTTTGTGGCTCTCCTTGGTCAACCAGCACCTGCAGTTCCTTGTTTTCTACCTCTACAAAGTTTGTTAGATACTGCGGAGCAATAAAACCAAAAGTGGTGTTGGCACAGAGATGTTGCCTGCAGCCTCATTAAACAGCACTTAAGTGACTTGTTGCATAGTGGTTTGTAATAACTTTCTCACCTTTGAGGTCAACGTAATTGATCTGCTGTTTCCGGGGCCCTGCTACTGGCCTTGGTCTTCAGTTATTTTCCAGTAATCACACTCCCCTCTTATGTTAATGAACTGCAGAATTCCTCAAGCAGAGTGAGTACTTCGAGCCCTCATTTCCTAAAGTATTCTTGGATGCATTCCATGTGGATCTGACAGATTGTAACTCTTCAAGGGCTGTTGACTATTTGACTGTTGATTTCCAATTTCCCTGATCGTCCACTGTACTCCGCTGGGCTAATTCCTTGCTTTAGTTTAGTTTAGTTTAGAGATACATCGCGGTATCTTTCAGCCCTCCAAGTCCGCGCCGACCAGCGATCCCCGCAAATTAACACTATCCTACACACACCAGGGGCAATTTTACATTTTGTAGCAAGGCACTTGACCTACAAACCTGTACGTCTTTGGAAGGTGGAAGGAAACCGAAGATCTCAGAGAAACCCATGCAGGTCACGGGGAAAACGTACAGACTTTGTCTAGACAGCACCCGTAGTCAGGGATTGAACCCGGGTCTCTGGCGCTGTTGGGCAGCAACTCTTCCGCTACGCCATCATGCCAGCCTTAAATTGGCAGAGAGGATTGCAGAAATATGTGGCTAAAGAAAGTATAAAATCAAGAAACATAGAAGCATAGAAACATAGAAACATAGAAATTAGGTGCAGGAGTAGGCCATTCTGCCCTTCGAGCCTGCACCGCCATTTGATATGGTCATGGCTGATCATCCAACTCAGTATCCCATCCCTGCCTGCTCTCCATAACCCCCTGATCCCCTTAGCCACAAGGGCCACATCTAACTCCCTCTTAAATATAACCAATGAACTGGCCTCAACTACCCTCTGTGGCAGAGAGTTCCAGAGATTCACCACTCTCTGTGTGAAAAAAGTTCTTCTCATCTCGGTTTTAAAGGATTTCCCCCTTATCCTTAAGCTGTGACCCCTTGTCCTGGACTTCCCTAACATCGGGAGCAATCTTCTTCTTCCCCGCTGTTATCACAATTCCCATAAACTACCGATCACCCAGTGCCTCGGTGCATCCTTTGCGCATTCTAATGTCTGTAAATGTGGAGCGGCATAGTGGTGCAGTGGTAGAGTTGCTGCCTTACAGCGTCAGAGACCTGGGTTCAATCCTGACCATGGGTGCTGTCTGTACGGAGTTTTGTACATTCTCCCTGTGACCGCATGGGTTTCTCCGGGTGCTGCAGTTTTCCCCCCACACTCCAGACGTACAGGTGTGTAGGTTAATTGGCTTTGGTAAAAATGGTAAATTGTCCCTGGTGTGTAGGATAGTCAAGAGAAGCTAGTGTTATGGGGTGATTACTCGTCAGTGCAGACTCGGTGGGCCGAAGGACCTGTTTCCATGCTGTACTCTAAAGTCTCTACTCTAAAGTCTGTAGCAGTATAATGCCGTATTCTGCACCTCCACTATTTTCTCTTTGTACTACCTGTTGTACATGGGTGTAGAACATAAAACGGTTCAACACAAGAACTACAGCCCACAATGTCTGTGCCAAACATGATGCTGAGACCATCACGTCTACCTGCACATAACCCATATGTTTCCATTCCCCGCATATTCATAAACCTCCAAAAGACTCTAATGCTAATAATGTATCTGTTTCAACCACCAACCCGAGCAGCGCGTTCCAGGCATTCACCATCCTCTGCGTTAAAAAAATGTACCCAGCACATTTTCTTTAAACGTTGCTCATCTCACCGAGTGGCGCCAGCAATGGCTGCCTCGCCAACAGTCTGCCTGTTCCTTTGTCGTTTGTTTGTATGTGTTAAATGCATGTTTTTAGTGTTCTTTAGCTTGTTTCGGAAGCTCCAAGCCGCAGTAGTTCCGGGGCTTCAAATGCCGGCAGCGGGAGGTTCGATCGCCACGACACCGGATGGTTCAATAACCCCGGCCACGGGAGAATAAAAGAGGGAGAAGTTTGAACTTTATTGCCTTCCATCACTGTGAAGAACGTGGGGAATCTGCTGTGGCGGACGTTTATGTTAACTTTTGTGTGGTTATGTGTCTTGTTGCTTTTTTTGAGTATGGCTGCACGGTAATTCGAGTTTCACTGTACCTTAATTGGGACACGTGACAATAAGCTGACCTTGAAACTTGAAACCCTTGAAACCTTAAAGCTAGGGTCGGATGTAGATGAAGGGAGGCCCTAAGCTATTTCACTTGTGAGCCCCCCCTCCCAATCCCCCACCCCCATGACTAGAGGACCGTGACTATCCGACAGTAACAGTGTGACACTTTTAGATCCTACTGTATGTTGTCATTAAACAGTTGGTTTTAAAATACATATTGAATTCACAGCGGAGAGGGAGATGCCTTACCTGGATCGCCGTTTGAAGCTCTGGAGTGTTGGGCCTGCTGTTTCAACATCAGAGCTGTGGTTTGCGGAGCTCCCAGCCTCAGGCCGCGCTGATTTCAACATCGTGGAGCCTTGGGATCCCTTTGCCGAGGGCCGCCAGCGTGAATCTCCACCCGGCTCAGCCTGTGGACTTCGGTAGGAAGTGGCCGATTCGTAAGCCCAAGCCGCTGAGAATGTTCTCCCGTTACCGACGTCGGATGGTGACCACAAATTTTCATTGTACCAATTGGTGCAATAAGTGTGACAATAAGTGTCTCTTGAATTGAATGTGGAATATTAAGAAAGAAAGAAACACCAAATACACTAGGAGAATAACAAAAATTTTTTTTTTTTCTCGCCTTCTTCATAGCAAAATCATCCAGAAGTTCACCCAAGATCTGTTTGTCTAAGTTTTGTTACTCTCAATGCACAAAATGCTCAGTGCAGACAACCTCTCTTGAGACATTGTGGACCTTAATTCATTTTAAATTCTTTTGAGTCTTGAAAGATATCTCTCTCCCGCGCCGTTGGTGACCATTAAGCTAAGAAACAGCCGCCAGATTGCTTCCACATTAGGGAAGGCCATCTGAATAGATAACGGTCTGTATGAGACGGAGAGTGCTCTTCTGTATGCCTATGGCTTTGCCTCACGTACGAGTGAAAGTGCAAAAATTAATCAGTAAGTTTCAGGTCAACATTTTCTGGGTATGCTTCCATCAACAGTGCAACACCTTCCTGCATTTCTCGCTTAGATGCGGTCAGATTAGCAAGAAAGGGAAACTGTTGTGCAACTTCACTAAACACAGTACCTCTTCTTGTTACATTGGTTTCAAGTGCATCTAGTATAGGAATAAAGGATTTTATCCTAAACTGAAGAGAGTTTATCTAAAGCATCAGGACCAGGT
Source organism: Leucoraja erinaceus (assembly GCF_028641065.1). Taxonomy (NCBI): domain Eukaryota; kingdom Metazoa; phylum Chordata; class Chondrichthyes; order Rajiformes; family Rajidae; genus Leucoraja; species Leucoraja erinaceus. The sequence continues at coordinate 503,239 of NC_073377.1, forward strand.
GCACTTCCATCATCACTTCCATCATTTTTTTTTTTTTTTTCACACAGAGAGTGGTGAATCTCTGGAACTCTCTGCCACAGAGGGTAGTTGACGGCCAGTTCATTGGCTATATTTAAGAGGGAGTTAGATGTGGCCCTTGTGGCTAAGGGGATCAGGGGGTATGGAGAGAAGGCAGGTACGGGATACTGACTTGGATGATCAGCCATGATCATATTGAATGGCGGTGCAGGCTCGAAGGGCCGAATGACCTACTCCGGCACCTAATTTCTATGTTTCTATGTTTCTATCTATTTCCTTACTCTTTGTCTCCCTGTGACAGTTCGTGGTTAGTTAACATCTGACAACGGGGCCTTTGCTTGTGGCTCAAGCTCATCAAAATCCTCTCAAATTTTGCTTACAACATCCTGAAGTGAACTGTACAAACTTGCACAAGTACTCAATATAACAGTTTCGATTTCTGAATGGCTTTGTTGACCTTGTGGAATGACCGAGCAGACGGGTTCAAAAATGCAGCATAAACAACAAATTCCAGTTCTTCCATTTTCTGCAAAAGATTGTTAGCTTGAAGCCTGGTATCACCCTTCACATTAACATCAGAGTACAAATGACTGAGGCGATCAGTGATAGGACTGATTAACTTTCCAAAATAGCTTCTGTGGCTTTTTGCATGTGCCTCCCACCTAGTGTCTGACAACTATTTAGGCATTTTTTGACTGAGGTTGCAAAAATGATTTTAGAACTGCCCAATCACTTTGTGGAGGATGAAAAGAAGGTATAAAAATTTCATTGATAATTCCAAAACAGTTCACTTTCATCAAGGCAGCAATCAGCAGCCGAAACGGCCCCCCACATTTAATGAGTGAGCAGCGCATGGAATAAATCTTGCAAATTTGTTTTTTTCAAGGTTTTTTTGCTGAATACCCTTGTACCTACCAGCCATGTTGGCAGCATTGTCACAAGACTCCCTCGGAAGAAGTGCTCCAACCTCATTGAGGTGGGGGGACAGAGGGGGACAAAGGTGAGGCCTCTGCTGCGGGGCAGACCGTTTGGTATCTGAGAGGGGGGAGGTCAGGGGGGGGATGGTGCAACAACACACGACCGGGATGGGGGTTGGGGCCAGAGGAAGGCAGGTGAGTGGACTGAGGCCGAGGCGATGTCTGGTGGGGGGCTGGTGGGTGGTCAGGGGGTACGGGGGGGTATGAGGACTGTAGTGTGGATGGGGAAGAGCTGGGGCCACATTGGTTTGAGGGGAATGGGGAAGACCCAGTGGAACAGCCACTCAGGTTACCAGGGTTCGGGGGGACTGGCACTAGGACCCAGCGTAGTCCAAACTCAGGGAGTTGGAGTCTGCAGCATGGAAACTTCAGGCCCGGTGCTGAGTCCAGGCTGCAGGTAAGGCGACGGCTGCTGGAGGGCGGTGGAGTGGCGAAGGTCAGCGGGCAAAGTGTGGGAGGTCTCGGTGGGCGGGAAACCAGCCCCATCTTAGACTGTGAGCAGGGTTACACTATAGAAAGGACCATTTTTCCGCCCTATCGTAGCGGGTGGCTGCTCGTTTCCCACACCACACCTTTACCCCCACACGGAGCCTTATCTCTTCTCCCCTGAAGCAGGCAGGTCGGGGCACAGTCGGAGCTGGTTCTGACATTGTTAAACTTTGCTGCCGCACACGGACTCGAACACTCTTTGACTGTTGAAAGGACAAGGCTCCAGAAAATTCGAATATGTCACCCCCCCCCCAAAGTTTTTACATCTTGGTGGAGCGGGCCGAGGCCCCTGCTAGATCTCGAGGCCCTAAGCTTAAGCTTGTCTAGCGTATACGTAAATCTGGCCCTGCTTAAAGCTTTGCCTCTAGTATTTGATTTTTTTTTATCCTGGAAAATGATTCTGATTGTCCACCTTATCAATGCCCCTCATCATTTTATATAGTTCAGTTTAGTTTAGAGATACAGCGCAGAAAAAGGCGCTTTGGCCCACCGGGTCCGCGCCGACCAGCGATCACCACACACTAACATTATCCAACACACACTAGGGACAACCTTTTTACATTTTAAAAAGCCGATTAATCTACATACCTGTTCGTCTTTTGGAGTGTGGGAGAAAAACCAAAGATCTCTGAGAAAACCCACGCAGGTCACGGGGAGAACGTACAAACTCCGTACAGACAGCACCTGTAGTTCTCCAGCGCTGCAACCGGGCAGACAACTCTACCACTGTCAGATTTCCTCGCAAAGAATTACTGATACTGGTTTACAAAAGAATTAGAAAACTATTTGAAAAAAATTTGACAAAATTAGGATTAGTTTACTTTTGAATTTTAGTGACATTGCATGGTGATTAGCCCTTCGGCCCACTGAATCCGGGACGTCTTTTGATCACCCATTCCACTTTCTCACCCACTCCTTACACACGAAGGGCAAAATTGTCCGAGGCCAATTAACCTACAAACCTGCATGTCTTTGGGATGTGAGGGGAGGACACTGGAGTAAGCCCACATGGCAACAGGGGAGAACGTGCCAAAACTCCGCACAGCCAGCATCCGAGGTCAGGATTGAACCCGTGTCAATCCGGTTGCTGTGAGGCAGCAACTCTACCTCCATGCTGGAGTGGGGCCCATATTGGAGTTTAGAAGAATGAAGGTGCTCTTGTTGAACTATGTGCAACCCTTCGGGGGCATGTCAATGGTTTTCATCCATTGATATTTATCTCTCTACATCATTGTCTATATCTGTCATTTCCCTTTTCTCTAACTAGTCTGAAGAAGGGTCTCGGCCCGAAACGTCACCCATTCCTTCTCTCCAGGGATGCTGCTTGTCCCGCTGAGTTACTCCAGCATTTTGTAGCTTTCTTTGGTTTAACCCAGCATCTGCAGTTCCTTCCTACACAATGGTGATCTTCAGTTGGTTTCACTAGTGTGTGTGAATCTCAACCAAAGAGACATGGTTACCAAGAACCTAGCATGTAGAACATAGAAAGGAACAATACATCAACAGATACTGTGGCTCACAATGTCCATGTCGAACATGATGCCAAAGTAATCTAATCTCACCTGCCTACACATGATCCGCACCTCTCTATTCCCTGTATATCCATTACACAATAGACAATAGACAATAGGTGCAGGAGTAGGCCATTCGGCCCTTCGAGCCAACACCGCCATTCAATGTGATCATGGTATAGAATTCTATAGTTGAGTATAGAAGTTGGGATGTAATGTTAAAATTGTACAACGGGGGGGCATTGGTGAGACCAAATCTGGAGTATGGTGTACAATTTTGGTCGCCCAATTATAGGAAGGATTGTCAACAAAATAGAGAGAGTACAGAGGAGATTTACTAGAACGTTGCCTGGGTTTCAACAACTAAGTTACAGAGATAGGTTGAATAAGTTAGGTCTTTATTCTCTGGCGCGCAGAAGGTTAAGGGGGGGACCTGATAGAGGTCTTTAAAATGATGAGAGGGATAGACAGAGTTGATGTGGACAAGCTTTTCCATTTGAGAATAGGGAAGATTCAAACAAGAGGACATGACTTCAGAATTAAGGGACAGAAGTTTAGGGGTAATATGAGGGGGATCTTCTTTACGCAGAGAGTGGTAGCGTTGTGGAATGAGCTCCCAGTGGAAGTGGTGGAGGCAGGTTCATTGGTATCATTTTAAAATAAATTGGATAGGCATATGGATGAGAAGGGAATGGAGGGTTATGGTATGAGTGCAGGCAGGTGGGACTAAGGGGAAAAAAAATTTGTTCGGCATGGACTTGTAGGGCCGAGATGGCCTGTTTCCGTGCTGTAATTGTTATATGGTTATATGGTTATATGGCCTCCACAATCAGTACCCCATTGCTGCCTTCTCCCCATATCCCTTGACTCTGCTATCTTTAAGAGCTCTATCTAGCCTTCTCTTACAAGCATCCAGAGAGCCAGCCTCCCACCGCCCTCTGACGCAGAGAATTCCACAGACTCACAACTTTCTGTGTGAAAAAGTTTTCCTCATCTCCGTTCTAAATGGCTAAGTCCATATTCTTAAACTGTGGCCCCTGGTTCTGGACTCCCCCAACACGTTTCCTGCCTCTAGCGTATCCTATCCATGTGCCTATCTACTGTAAACACCTCTTAAACGCCATTATTTCATCAGCCTCCACCACCACCATGCTGACAAAAGAAACTGCAGACCTGTGTTGCTAAAGATGACACCAAGATAAACTAATCTGCCTGCATTAGATTGGGAAGTTGAACACAACCTTCATGAATCAGATAAATGTGCCAAATTACTAAAAAAACACACAGATATGCTGGAGGACTCGGTGAATCGGGCAGCATCTGTGGAGAGAAATAGGCAGTTGATGTTTTAAGTCAGGACCCCCCACTGAGTTCCTCCAGCACCTGGAGTATTGTGTGCAGTTTTGGTCCCCTAATTTGAGGAAGGACATTCTTGCTATTGAGAGAGTGCAGCGTAGGTTTACAAGGTTAATTCCCGGGATGGCGGGACTGTCATATGTTGAGAGAATGGAGCGGCTGGGCTTGTACACGCTGGAATTTAGAAGGATGAGAGGAAATCTTATTGAAACATATAAGATTATTTGGATTATTAAGGATTTGGACACGCTAGAGGCAGGAAACATGTTCCCGATGTTGGGGGAGTCCAGAATCAGGTGGTCTCTGTTTAAGAAAAGGGGCAAGCCATTTAGAACGGAGATGAGGAAACACTTTTTCACACAGAGAGTTTTGAGTCTGTGGAGTTCTCTGCCTCAGAGGGTGGTGGAGGTCGGTTCTCTGGATAATTTCAAGGGAGAGCTAGATAGGGCTCTTAAAAGATAACAGAGTCAGGGGATATGGGAGAAGGCATGGGGGATGATCATCAGCCGTGGATCATATTGAATGGCAGTGCTGGCTCGACGGGCCAAATGGCCTACTCCTGCACCTATTGTCTATTGACTATTGTCACTTTGATTTTTGATCAATATTCCAGCATCTCCAGTTCCTCTGTGTCAAACTACCCTTGTGTCAGATAGACACTGAGTGACATTGTGGGTCAGAACCCTTCTTCAGAAGGCCCACAATGTGAAAACCCTCAACAGGTCAGGCAACTGGAAGAGAGATAACTTTTTTACACAGAGGGTGGTGGGTGTACGGAACGAGCTGTCGGAAGAGATAGTTGAAGCAGGTACCATCGCAACATTTAATACTGTAAATATTTAGACAGGTACATGGATAGGACAGGTTTAGAGGGATATGGGCCAAATGCAGGTAGGTGGGTCTAGTGTAAATGGGGTATGTTGGTCAGTGTGGGCAAGTTGAACTGAAGGGCCTGTTTCCACGCTGTATGACTAATACTCTCTATGCCTCTAAGAGTCTGAAGGAGGGTCCTGACCCGAATTGTCACCTACAGCTTAAAGAAGAGTCCCGACCCAAAGCGTCGCCTATCCTCATTCTCCAGAGATACCTCCTGACCCATTGAGTTGAGTTTAATTTAGTTTAGATATACAGCATGGAAACAGGCCCTTCAATCCAACAAGTCTGCACTGACTTGGTGGGCTGAAGGGCCACCCCTACACTAGCTCTCTCCTACACATCAGGGACAATTTACAGGTCAATTAACCTACAAACCTGCACATCTTTGGAACGTGGGAGGAAGCCGGAGCACCCGGAGAAGACCCACTTGGTCACAGGGAGAACGTACAAACTCCATACAGTCGGCACCCGTAGTCAGGATCGAACCCAGGTCTCTGGCGATGTGGTGCTGTAAGGCAGCAATTCTTTGTGTCTATCCTTGGTGCAAACCAGCATCTGCAGTTCTTTGTTCCCACCCTTGTAAGCATTTGTCTCTTGTAACTTATAATTTGGATCAAACCAAAATATATTTCAAACACTTTAATTGAAACATAAACACAATTTTATCCAAGTCGACTCCAGATATAAATTACGCCCGCTAAGGGAAAGAAATTACTGGTTTAGTTTCAAGCTTGTTAATTTTATAGTTTCACCTGCTAGCTCGATAATTACAGTCAAAGTTTGAACAGCTTTGTACACATCTGGGTTAACTATGCCTCTCAGTAATTCCCGCATTTTAATAGAAATCAAAAACGCTACAGATGTGGTGCGTCTGATGCAAATCCAGGAAATGTGTTAGCACTTAGCAGGGCAGACAACATTGTGGAAAGAGGAACAGCTAATGTTTCAAAAACCTTTCATCAGGGCGGCACGGTGGCGCAGCTGGGAGAGCCACTGCCTCACAGCGCCAGGGACTGGGTTCGATGCTGGCTCCTGCTGCTGTCTGTATAGAGTTTGTACATTCTCCCTGTAACCGGGTGGGTTTTCCCCAGGTGCTCTGGTTTCCACCCACACTGCAGGTTTGGAGCTTAATTGGCCTCTGCAAACTGTGCCGTGTGTAGAATCTAGGGGGAGTACCCTAGCCAAGCTCCATCCAAGACGGCAGTGGCGGCGCTGGGTGAACGGCTGCGGCTCGCCTGCAGTCCGTTTGTCTTTACTTTTTTGTGCTGTTTTTTTTTCGTTTTGTCTAGTTATGTTTTTGGTTTTTAGGTTGTGTTTGTGTGTGGGGGGGTGGGGGGTTGTAACGGGGCTTGCTGTCTCTCCCTTCGGGGGAATGCAACTTTTTTGTCGTATCCCCCTTCTCTGCCTCCGTCTGCGCTGAGGCCTAATGGCGGAGCTGGCGACCTTGAGTCTCCGGAGGCAGCCTGACAGGACTCACCCTGGGCTCGCTCCCGTGAGGGCGGCCCAGCTCGGGGCTGGAACGGCGCTCCCGTGAGGAGCTGTGACACTCCCGTGAGGGCGGCCTGGCGAGGGGCTGAGACTCTCCCGTGAGGGGCTGTGGTGTTCCCGTTGTAGCGGCCCAGCCCGAGGTGGAACGGCACTCCCGTCGGAGCGGCCCAGCTCGAGGGAGGTACGGCGCTCCCGTTGGGGCGGCCCAGCTCGAGGGAGGAACGGCACTCACGTGAGGGCGATCCGGCTCGGGGCTGGAACGGTGCTCCGGTGGCTGGGACGGCGTTTTGGCGGCGGTGACCTGAGTCCGGGGTTCAGCCGCGGGCCAGCGGCTGTGGACCGCTGGACTGGAGGGCGGCAGCTTCGACCCACCCCGGGCCGCGGTGTTTGAGCCGGCCCGTTTGCGGGGTTCAGTGAGCCGCGGGACTGTTTGTGCCATCGCCCGGTGGGGAATCGCCTCAGCGCAGAGGGAGAAGAGGAGGGAAGAGGCTGCAGCCCTAAGATTTTTGCCTCCACCACAGTGAGGAGGTGCTTGGAGGACTCACTGTGGTGGATGTTAATTTGTGTTTAGTGTTGTTTATTATTGTATGATTGTATGTATGACTGCAGGCACAAAATTTCGTTCAGACCAAAAGGTCTGAATGATAATAAAGGAAATTCAATTCAAATTCAATTCAATTCAATTCAATTCAATTCAATTAGAAATTGGTAGTGAATTGTGGACGGAGCCCAGACCATTACACAAACCAATCTCCCTTCTATTGACTCCATTTATACCTCACGCTGTCTCGGCAAGGCCAGCAGCATAATCAAGGACGAGTCGCACCCTGGCCACTCCCTCTTCTCCCCTCTTCCCATCAGGCAATAGGTATAGAAGTGTGAAACCCCACACCTCAAGATGAAGTGACAGTTTCTTCCCAGCTGTTATCAGGCAACTGAACCGTCCTACCACAACCAGAGAGCAGTGCTGAACTACTAACTTATTCATCAGTCTTTGCTGGGTTTATCTTGCACTAAATGTTATTCCTTCATCATGTATCTGTACACTGTGAATGGCTCGATTGGAATCATGTATTGTCTTTCTGCTAACTGGTTAGCATGCAACAAAAGCTTTTCACTGTACCTCGGTGCACGTGACAATAAACAAAACTGAACTGAATTGAAAACAGCATGGACAGAACGATATGAGAATGCTCGTTATCACGTATACCATACCCGACGGTGGCCCCACATTTTCTTGATTATCGTTGTTTTTTGAATATATCTTCCATTCATTTTTCCTAAGTACCGTTTAATATCTCTCGTTCACCTCTCCCCTGACTCTTAGTCTGAAGAAGGGTCTCAATCTGAAAACCTATTCCTTTTCTCCACAGATGCTCTCTGACCGGCTGCGAGTTACTCCAGCCAATTTTTGTGTCTTCAGTTTTAATCAGCATCTGCAGATCCTCACTCACCATGGAGAGAATAAAGTTGGGATAGATTTAGTGTAGGATTAGTGGAAATGTGATGGCCAGCGGGGACTTGGTGGGCCAAAGGACCTGTTTTCCATGCTGTATTCTTCTATCTATTTTGGGCAGATGTGTGGATAGTAAGGAAGACACAAAGTGCTGTTCTCTGGAGACCATGGATAAGTCACATTTCGGGTTGATGCCCTTCTTCAGACTGAAGAGGGGTTCAGACCTGAAACGTTACCAATCCATGTTCTCCAGAGATACTGCCTGACCCACTGACTTACTCCAGCACTTTGTGTCCTCAGCCCGAAGACTCGCAATGTCACCCATCCATGTTCTTGGGAGATGCTGTCTGACCCGCTGAGTTACTTCAGCACTTTGTCTCTTATTCGGTAAACAAGCATCTGCAGTTCCGTGTTTCTCTAGAGGAATTAGTGTCTTGTGGGACAAATGCAGGCAAACAGGACTAGCACAATATGCCAACTTAGTCGGCATGGACAAGGTGGGCCAAAGGGCCTGAGGTCAGGTTAGAACTTGAGAGTCTGGCACTGTGAGCTTGCAGCTTTACAAGGTGTAGGAAGGAACTGCAGATGCTGCATTACACCGAAGTTAGACACAAAATGCCGGAGTAACTCAGTGGGACAGGGAACATCACTGGAGAGAATGAATGAATGGGTGATATTTTTGGGTCGAGACCCTTCTTCAGACTTCAGACTTCTTCAGAACCTTCAGCAGGTTCCGTGCTGTACACTGCTGTTACTCTGTGACTTTAGTTCTGATGATGGATTATGAAACTGAAGCATTTTTCTTTCCGCAGATGCTGCCCAACCTGTTGAATGTTTCCACGTTTTTTATTTTGTTCTTGATTGTACTGACTTGTACCAGTTCACTTTTCAAATTTTGTCTTTGCAGAGAGCACTCTCAAAATTCAGTTAGTTTTTCATGGTAGGTAATGTAAGCTTCACTGATCAGAACAGTAATTATAGACCTTGTCAAGATTAGCGTCCTCGAGTTCATAGAGCGTACTGCGTGGAAACTGGCCCTTCGCCCAAACGCCCCACAACCGCCCAACATGTCCCATCTATAATAGTCCCAACCTGCCTGCATTCAAACCCTATCCGTGGTGAATCTCTGGAATTCTCTGCCACAGGTGGTAGTTGAGGCCAGTTCATTGGCTATATTTAAGAGGGAGTTAGATGTGGCCCTTGTGGCTAAAGGGATCAGGGGGTATGGAGAGAAGGCAGGGATAGGATACTGAGTTGGATGATCAGACATGAAAGCTCGAAGGGCCGAATGGCCTACTCCTGCACCTATTTTCTTTGTTTCTATCTTTCTATCCCTCTAAACCTGTCCTATCCATGTACTTGCCTAAATGTCTTTAAAATGTAGTGAGAGTACGGGCCTCAACTACCTCCTCTGTCAGCTCATTCCATACACCCACCGCCCTTTGTGTAAAATCGTTGGCCCTCAGGTTCCTATTAAATCTTTCCCTCTCACCTTAAATCTACAGTATGACCTTGGGTTCTCGATTCCCCTACTGGGTAAAAGACTATGTGCATTTACCCTGTCTTCTTCTTGCGTATGGCGTGCACAGCCTAAAGTTGTAGGACAACTTGTTCTATTTGATCTTATTTGATTGTGCACTTATTTGGTTGATTGCATTCGTTGAAACCGGGCGGACCAGGTAAAGGTTGTAATCTCCCACCCCTTTACCCGATCTATTCCTCTCATGATCTTATAAACCTCTATAAGATCACCCCTCAGCCTCCTGGTCTTCCAGGAATAAAGTCATGAGATCATAAGTGATAGGATCAGAATTACACCATTTGTCCCATCAAGTCTACTCTGCCATTCAATCATGGCTGATCTATCTCTCCCTCTTAACCCCATTCTCCCACCATGTCCTTATAACCCCTGACACCTGCACTAATCAAGCATCTATCTATCTCTGCCTTAAAAATATATCAATTGATGGCCTTCTGTGGCAAAGAATTCTGCAGATTCACAGCCCTCTGACTAAAGAAATTCCTCACCTCCTTCCTGAAGGAACGTCCTTCAATTCTGAGGTCCTCTAAGTCCCAGCCTGCCAACCTCGCCCTGTGCTCTGGCCCTATAGCTCAGTGGGTTGCGGTTTGCCCTTTCAGCCCCGGGGCTGTTAGGGTTCAAACACAACCTTGTGGTTCTCAAGTCACACTTTGTCCAAACAGGTTAAGGATAGCAGTTTCCATCATTGAAGGTGGTGGCAGGGTGGGGCATGGCAGTAGAGTTGCTGCCTCACAGTGCCAGAGACCTAGGTTCAATCCTGACTACGGGTGCTGTCTGTATGGAGTAACTCCACATTCAAGATGGCGGCGCTGGCTTTAACAGCTGCGGCCCCCTGCATGTCCGTCCTGTTTTTTTTTCTTTCGTTTTGTTCTTTTGCCATGTTTTAGTTAATTTTGTTTTATTAAGTTGTGTGTATGTGTGGGTGGGTGGGGAGAAGGGAGAAACATGCTTTGGGCCCCTCTTCCTTCGGGGGATGCGACTTTTTCTTCGGTCGTATTCCCCATCCCTGTCTCCGTCTGCGCCGAGGCCTAATGGCGGAGTGGCTATGGCGGCAACGGAGCTGTAGCGGCCCGGCAGCAGCGGCGGAGACCGGACTCGGCCCCGAGGCTGGTGGCGGAGGCAGCGCCACCCCCTGAGGGAACACACCCGAGAGTTTGAACCGTCGCCTCGGCGGCAGAGGGAGAACAAAAGAGGGGGAAGAGCCAGAGAATTTACACGATTTTTGCCTTGCACCACAGTGAGGAGGTGTGTTTGGTGAACTCACTGTGGTGGATGTTAAATTTGTGTTGATTATGTGTTTTTGTCATTTTTTAATTATATATATGACTGTAGGGAAACAACATTTCGTTCAGACTGAAAGGTCTGAATGACAATAAACGAATCTAATCTAATCTAATCTAAAAACCTTCCGCACAGGGACAGCACGGGAGGTCAGTGATCAAAACCAGGGTCTCTGGCGCTGTGATGCAGCGGCTCTATACTAGTCGCGCCAACGTTGCTGACCGCTGCTGAGGAGAAGACTTCGATTCCATGTCTTTTAGTTTAGAGATGCATTGCAGAAACAGGCCTTCGGGGCCCACCGAGTCCGCGCCGACCACCTATTCTTATACACTCCAGGGACAATTTTACAATGTTACCGAAGCAAATTAACTTACAAACCTGTACGTCTTTGGAGTGAGGGAGGAAACCGGAGATCCCAAAGACAACCCGTGCAGGTTTTGTGGAGGAGAACATACAAACACCAGTAACATACAGCATCCGTAGTCAGAATCGAAACCCAGGTCCTCTGGCGCTGTAAAGGCAGCAACTCTACCGCTTGCTCAATGTCTGGTTTTAGAAAACAAATACGAAACATAGCCAATAACAGACGGCTCCTGTAGTCATTCAAAGTTTTATTTTATTGTTACTAATTTAAGAAATTAATGTTGTGGGTCTTTATTTTAGGTGATAATAAACTCTGAGAATTTCTTCTAGCAGAAAACACATAGATCGTGCTTGATCTGACAACTGGCTAACATTCTGGTCCCAGCCCCACCATTGCACTGAGCTACCATCTACCTCATTGGAGAACTCTCCGGACTATCTCTTGGTCCGACGTTACTGGACTTTATCTTGCCACTGCACGAAACGTTTTATGCCTTTTACTCATGTATCTGTACATTGTGGACTGTTAGATTGTTAATCATGTATTGTCTTTTCTGCTGGACTGGTTTAGCACGCAACAAGAAAGCTTGTTCACTGTAACCTCCTCGGTTCACGTGGACAATAAACTAAAACTCAACTAAACAAAACTAAAACTAGACTGACTAAGTAAACTAAACTGCTGGCAGCAGCCACTTAACGATGCAGCAGTGTACAAGAGCCCCTACCTCTCTTCAGAAACCATGATACGCAAGACTTGATCTACAAGGACGGAGGATGGGACAGACTTGGATTTGTTTTCTTTTGTAAATGTCGGAGGTTGAACGGGATAGTTTTGAGAATCAATAGGTGGTAGACAGTAAGAACCTTTTTCCCCCAGGGTGCATATGTCCAAGGCCAAGAGGGCGTAGATCTAAGGTGAGTAGGGGGAATGGTATTACATGGAGAGAAGTGCAAAAGCAAGTTTTTACACTGTGGGTCCGGGGAACATGCTACAAGGGGCAGTCCGGTCGAACGGCAGATACTGTTTTGTAGTGTTTAGAAAGCTATTGCGATACGGGCACATAGTTCATTGCAGGGAATAGGGTGATGTGGATCGGGGTAAAGGTGGAATGGTGGATGCTGACGGAGTGGGAAAACCGTCATGGATATCCCCAAACCATGTGTAATGAAAGGCTTGAGCCATCTCAACATCATGGTAACATTTTTTGGCACTTTGCCTTCATCAGTCAGGAGTATTGAGTATAGAAAATTGTGGAGGTCAGTTGCAGTCATATAAACCTTGTGGGTGAGGGCTGCATTTAGAGTATTGTGTTCCGTTCGTTGGGCATCGTGTTATAGGAAAGATGATTTTGTCCAAGTGGAAAAGGTCAACAGTCCGCCCTCCCCACCTGGCCTCATTCTCATTTCAATTCACCTCCCAGGTACTTTTCCACCGGTCCCTCCTTCTACCCTCGCCTGCCCACCCTGCCACGCCCCTCTCATCAGGCCCAAACTCTCCTCACCTGTTTGCACTCAGTTGCCTCTGATCACCTATTAACCCCGGGTATATTAGGGACTCCCTCCTCCCATTCACTACGGTGCCATATTGTTCTCAGCAGTCATGCAAGACGCTTCTCCCACGATTTCCGACTGACTGACTACACGAATTCGAACTTGGCTGCCCCTACCATTTCCGTCCTGTCGTCTTCCCGGATAATCACCTCACCTTCTATGCCCCGACCCACGGCCTTCGTCCCGTACCTTCTGGGTTTCTGTCTGCGCTCTCTCATGGGGCTGTTTGGTGTATCCCCTGCATGCGGCTCCCCTCGACACTCCTGCCTGGGCTTCGACTCTCCCCTTCGTCTGTTTCCCTCAGACTGGTTTTGTTTTGCTCGTGTGTTTGGATCTCCTGGTTACCGAGACCTTCGCTACCCGACTGACACGTCTCCTGCCTGTCCCTTCCGGAACCCTCGCTCAATCACTGAGCTCTGTTGTGAGTACGGTTGTTCCCCATTCCCCGTGTTAACTACTCTGTGTTACAGTAATCGTAATAAAGTTCATGACCAATTATACCTGCCCTGAATTTCTGTGCTGCTATTGGGTCCAAGGCTATACCCGTTACAGAATGGGTTGCAGAGAAAAATTCACAATCCCAATAATAACTTTATTAGCCAGTAGTTTTACAACATACAAGGAATTTAATTTGCAAGTCAGTCTTAACAAATAAAAAGCAACGGAACACACAAAATACTTTAGCATCAATAAATATCCACCACAAGACTCCTCCCATTTCCTCCCTGTGATGGAAAGTGAAAGAAACTTCAATCCCTTTCCCTTCTTTGCTCTCCCGCGGGTCGTCGTTGGCCACTAGTTTAGATTTTTGATGGAACGATCTTGCTCCCGTAGCCGGCGGCCGTTTTGGGCCCCTCCGCATCAGGGCGATCAGTGTTCCTGCATCGGGGGGGGGGGGATTTTCAGGGCTCCCCCCCCGCCGGTCGATTGGACCACGTGTTCGAGGCTTGGTCCGCTGGAGCGTCTAAATTTCAGCCTCCTCCTCTAGACTGCCAAAGCCCTCCTTGGTGGCAAGTCTTCAGGCCGCGGATTGGAATGATCCCAGGGCGAGGAATCTTCTCCGACGTTCAGTCCACGCCCCCGCGCTACCTGCTCAAGTCCAGTCTGAGGAGGCATCCATCTCCATCGATGGTAGGCCGCAGATGTGACCGCAGATACGACCCGTAAACAATCGCATCCTTCCGGCAAACCAAGAAACTGAAAGCAAAAGAAGGCCAAAGACAAGTAGGTGGGACCATTGTAGAATGGAATGGACTGGAATACACTTTTGGTCACTCGACAGAGCCACAGTGAAATTCGTTTGCTTGCTGCCCAAGGAATGTCAATGTCCCCCACCTGCTGCGTTTGACAAAGTCACACAGTACGTCCTCCTTTGTTCTCTCCCCCTCCCCCATGTCCGTTCCCACATTGTTCTTTTCCCTGCCCCCCTCAACGGCAAGTCCTGCTCATCGACCGCCGACCACGGGTCGACCTGCGAGTAACCAGGTGGGACATATGGAGATGTGTGCCAGTTGGGCCGTGGTCCCGAATCTCTATGCTGTATGACTCTATGACTCCATTTGGGCGGAGTCACAATGTGGGAGTGGTGGGTTTCATTGAATCCCAAGCGCCTTTTTTCCCTTGAAGCCCAAATGAAGTCAAAGCCCCTGCAAAAGTATCTTATCGTAACGATCGCCTCCTGACATGCATGTGGTTGTGTATTCATAAAATCAGAGTGCAATGTTTTAGCCCCTCGAGCTAACTTCAAGAAGGAATGCTAAACTAACTTAATCTACAAAAAAACTCCATCAAGGTCGTTGCTTTCCTTGTAGTGTAACCGTGTCAATATTTCCCACTTTTCCCCTCCAACCAATGTAAAGCACGAAAGGGCACAGCATTAATGGTGAGAGGGGCAATTCAAAGCTGAACGTGCAGAGGGCA